>NW_026610605.1:0-215758 GCF_029499605.1 Hyla sarda
TCTGTGGTATTGCAAAGGCAAAGACAAATGCTTCCAGCCATCCATTGCACTAATGGATTGGTCATCAGCTGGCTGTCTATGTCCCGCATCAATATAGACCAAAGTACAGAGGGTTAGGCTATGCTATTGTGCACCTACCTGATGCATCAGAAGGTGCGAGGCCCTTGCTAAATTCTGTGCACAGACTTTGAGATCTATGCTTTAGACTGTATCTAAACCTGCTCCAACATGGACTGACATTCTGGCCTACTTTCAGCCGATGCGACTTGTCTGTCGCTGAACAGTCGCTTTTTATGTATTCAGCACCTATGTATAATGTTGTAAAAATGCTCTAGAAGCTAAAGTCGCAGAAATGTCACACATATTTGGCCTGCAACTTTCTGTGCGACAAATTCAGACAGGAAAAATCAGTATAAATCCTTAGAAAATTATCCCCCAGTGTCTCCATCTGCTGGCGGTATTGAATAAGCATTGCTGCACTGATGGGGTATGCATTAGACGAAAAAAAAGAAGAAAAAGAAGAATAATACGCCCAGAAAAGAGGCGAAAAGGAGAAAAACGTAAAAAAACGTGAAAAAAAAGTAAGAGGAAGAGAAGGGAAAAAAAGGTGGAAATGGGTTTAAAAGTGATTTCGGCGGAGAAATATATATATATATATATATATATATATATATATATATATGCGCACACACACACATAGATATAAACGTATTCTCCGTTGAGATATTGCAGCCGCTGCTGTGTCCAGGCCCAGGAGCCTTAGCACTGTGCTGTGATGTCACTCAATACCACTGACATCACTAGGTGTAAACAACATCTCTCCTTTGCTGTGTATGTGACTATGGAGCTGTTTGGTGATGTCGTCTATTACGGCCTTCATAGAAGCAACAGGAGATTGTTGCATCCATCTTGAACCCTCAGAACTACAGTGCTATGATGTCACTCACTTCCACAGGCCTTGCAGAGTGTAAACAACAACAACCCAGCTTTGTTGTGTATGTAACCATAGGGATTTGTGATGTCACCTAGAACCTTCACAGCAGCGACAGCTTTATGAGGAGCATCAGCACTGCTCTGCCTGAGCAGAACCATCACCGCCATAGGTTGTCAAATAACCCGGATTTAACCCACACAGGTAAGTCCAATGGGGTGCAGGCATGTCCTCTATGCTTACAGCTTCCCGTGGGTGTTGGTTTGATACCGTTTGGGGACAGCCAAGGAGGCATCTGCAGGCAACAAAGGTAGGTGTGTGCTTGTGTGTGTGTTTCCTATGCAGATCCTAAGCCCAGTGTCACATGCAAGTAGGAGGAGTAAGAAGGGTTCCTGGCAAATCCGGGTTATGGATTGCATTTAAAAAGGCCCCGTGGGAGTGCAATGGGCCCCTGTCTTGCTGCTTAGCAATAATGGTATGGGTTTAGGTTCTGCTGTGTGTACTGGTGGTTGACTGCCCCCCAGCCCAGAGTGTGCATGGAAAATTGTCTGGCAGCCTCCCTGACAGCAAGCAGTGATAGTGCCCATGAAGGGGACCTTGTTGGGCCCGCCCCTTTCACGGTTATCGCTTCTCGGCCTTTTGGCTAAGATCAAGTGTAGTATCTGTTCTTATCAGTTTAATATCTGATACGTCCCCTATCTGGGGACCATATATTAAATGGATTTTTGAGAACGGGGGCCGATTTCGAAGCTTGCTTCCGTCGCCCTATGCATTGACCCGATATGGCAGTATCTTCGGGTACAGTGCACCACCCCCTTACAGGGTTAAAAAGAAAGATTCCTACTTTCATTGCTACCTGCTTGCTGGCTAGCCAGCTAGCCAGCCCTGTGGGCCTTGCTGCTGCTGCAGCCAAAAAACAAAAGGTGGTGCTGCTGCTGCTTCTGCTGCTTCTGCTTCTGCTTGTGTCTGGCCCCTGTTGGAGCGTCCAGGCACAGGACTTCTGCTGCTGCTGACTAAATGGCCTCCTTAATTGGATCATTTGAGTAGCCAGCACACCTGTGCAGGTAGGGCATGACATGATAGGCAGCTGCCTTGATAGCGGGTGGGTGCTGAATGTTCCTAATTGACAAAATAAGATTAATGCTTATGAAGAAATATAAAATCTCATCCCTTCCCCAATATCGCGCCACACCCCTACCCCTTAATTCCCTGGTTGAACGTGATGGACATATGTCTTTTTTCGACCGTACTAACTATGTAACTATGTAACATAACATGGGGGGGGGGGGGGGGGGGGGGTCTCCTGGCTGTTCACACAGGTGTGTCATTGCTGTACATTGACCATGCATTGCTTCTGTGGTATTGCAAAGGCAAAGACAAATGCTTCCAGCCATCCATTGCACTAATGGATTGGTCATCAGCTGGCTGTCTATGTCCCGCATCAATATAGAACAAAGTACAGAGGGTTAGGCTATGCTATTGTGCACCTACCTGATGCATCAGAAGGTGCGAGGCCCTTGCTAAATTCTGTGCACAGACTTTGAGATCTATGCTTTAGACTGTATCTAAACCTGCTCCAACATGGACTGACATTCTGGCCTACTTTCAGCCGATGCGACTTGTCTGTCGCTGAACAGTCGCTTTTTATGTATTCAGCACCTATGTATAATGTTGTAAAAATGCTCTAGAAGCTAAAGTCGCAGAAATGTCACACATATTTGGCCTGCAACTTTCTGTGCGACAAATTCAGACAGGAAAAATCAGTATAAATCCTTAGAAAATTATCCCCCAGTGTCTCCATCTGCTGGCGGTATTGAATAAGCATTGCTGCACTGATGGGGTATGCATTAGACGAAAAAAAAGAAGAAAAAGAAGAATAATACGCCCAGAAAAGAGGCGAAAAGGAGAAAAACGTAAAAAAACGTGAAAAAAAAGTAAGAGGAAGAGAAGGGAAAAAAAGGTGGAAATGGGTTTAAAAGTGATTTCGGCGGAGAAATATATATATATATATATATATATATATATATATATATATGCGCACACACACACATAGATATAAACGTATTCTCCGTTGAGATATTGCAGCCGCTGCTGTGTCCAGGCCCAGGAGCCTTAGCACTGTGCTGTGATGTCACTCAATACCACTGACATCACTAGGTGTAAACAACATCTCTCCTTTGCTGTGTATGTGACTATGGAGCTGTTTGGTGATGTCGTCTATTACGGCCTTCATAGAAGCAACAGGAGATTGTTGCATCCATCTTGAACCCTCAGAACTACAGTGCTATGATGTCACTCACTTCCACAGGCCTTGCAGAGTGTAAACAACAACAACCCAGCTTTGTTGTGTATGTAACCATAGGGATTTGTGATGTCACCTAGAACCTTCACAGCAGCGACAGCTTTATGAGGAGCATCAGCACTGCTCTGCCTGAGCAGAACCATCACCGCCATAGGTTGTCAAATAACCCGGATTTAACCCACACAGGTAAGTCCAATGGGGTGCAGGCATGTCCTCTATGCTTACAGCTTCCCGTGGGTGTTGGTTTGATACCGTTTGGGGACAGCCAAGGAGGCATCTGCAGGCAACAAAGGTAGGTGTGTGCTTGTGTGTGTGTTTCCTATGCAGATCCTAAGCCCAGTGTCACATGCAAGTAGGAGGAGTAAGAAGGGTTCCTGGCAAATCCGGGTTATGGATTGCATTTAAAAAGGCCCCGTGGGAGTGCAATGGGCCCCTGTCTTGCTGCTTAGCAATAATGGTATGGGTTTAGGTTCTGCTGTGTGTACTGGTGGTTGACTGCCCCCCAGCCCAGAGTGTGCATGGAAAATTGTCTGGCAGCCTCCCTGACAGCAAGCAGTGATAGTGCCCATGAAGGGGACCTTGTTGGGCCCGCCCCTTTCACGGTTATCGCTTCTCGGCCTTTTGGCTAAGATCAAGTGTAGTATCTGTTCTTATCAGTTTAATATCTGATACGTCCCCTATCTGGGGACCATATATTAAATGGATTTTTGAGAACGGGGGCCGATTTCGAAGCTTGCTTCCGTCGCCCTATGCATTGACCCGATATGGCAGTATCTTCGGGTACAGTGCACCACCCCCTTACAGGGTTAAAAAGAAAGATTCCTACTTTCATTGCTACCTGCTTGCTGGCTAGCCAGCTAGCCAGCCCTGTGGGCCTTGCTGCTGCTGCAGCCAAAAAACAAAAGGTGGTGCTGCTGCTGCTTCTGCTGCTTCTGCTTCTGCTTGTGTCTGGCCCCTGTTGGAGCGTCCAGGCACAGGACTTCTGCTGCTGCTGACTAAATGGCCTCCTTAATTGGATCATTTGAGTAGCCAGCACACCTGTGCAGGTAGGGCATGACATGATAGGCAGCTGCCTTGATAGCGGGTGGGTGCTGAATGTTCCTAATTGACAAAATAAGATTAATGCTTATGAAGGAATATAAAATCTCATCCCTTCCCCAATATCGCGCCACACCCCTACCCCTTAATTCCCTGGTTGAACGTGATGGACATATGTCTTTTTTCGACCGTACTAACTATGTAACTATGTAACATAACATGGGGGGGGGGGGGGGGGTCTCCTGGCTGTTCACACAGGTGTGTCATTGCTGTACATTGACCATGCATTGCTTCTGTGGTATTGCAAAGGCAAAGACAAATGCTTCCAGCCATCCATTGCACTAATGGATTGGTCATCAGCTGGCTGTCTATGTCCCGCATCAATATAGAACAAAGTACAGAGGGTTAGGCTATGCTATTGTGCACCTACCTGATGCATCAGAAGGTGCGAGGCCCTTGCTAAATTCTGTGCACAGACTTTGAGATCTATGCTTTAGACTGTATCTAAACCTGCTCCAACATGGACTGACATTCTGGCCTACTTTCAGCCGATGCGACTTGTCTGTCGCTGAACAGTCGCTTTTTATGTATTCAGCACCTATGTATAATGTTGTAAAAATGCTCTAGAAGCTAAAGTCGCAGAAATGTCACACATATTTGGCCTGCAACTTTCTGTGCGACAAATTCAGACAGGAAAAATCAGTATAAATCCTTAGAAAATTATCCCCCAGTGTCTCCATCTGCTGGCGGTATTGAATAAGCATTGCTGCACTGATGGGGTATGCATTAGACGAAAAAAAAGAAGAAAAAGAAGAATAATACGCCCAGAAAAGAGGCGAAAAGGAGAAAAACGTAAAAAAAACGTGAAAAAAAAGTAAGAGGAAGAGAAGGGAAAAAAAGGTGGAAATGGGTTTAAAAGTGATTTCGGCGGAGAAATATATATATATATATATATATATATATATATATATATATGCGCACACACACACATAGATATAAACGTATTCTCCGTTGAGATATTGCAGCCGCTGCTGTGTCCAGGCCCAGGAGCCTTAGCACTGTGCTGTGATGTCACTCAATACCACTGACATCACTAGGTGTAAACAACATCTCTCCTTTGCTGTGTATGTGACTATGGAGCTGTTTGGTGATGTCGTCTATTACGGCCTTCATAGAAGCAACAGGAGATTGTTGCATCCATCTTGAACCCTCAGAACTACAGTGCTATGATGTCACTCACTTCCACAGGCCTTGCAGAGTGTAAACAACAACAACCCAGCTTTGTTGTGTATGTAACCATAGGGATTTGTGATGTCACCTAGAACCTTCACAGCAGCGACAGCTTTATGAGGAGCATCAGCACTGCTCTGCCTGAGCAGAACCATCACCGCCATAGGTTGTCAAATAACCCGGATTTAACCCACACAGGTAAGTCCAATGGGGTGCAGGCATGTCCTCTATGCTTACAGCTTCCCGTGGGTGTTGGTTTGATACCGTTTGGGGACAGCCAAGGAGGCATCTGCAGGCAACAAAGGTAGGTGTGTGCTTGTGTGTGTGTTTCCTATGCAGATCCTAAGCCCAGTGTCACATGCAAGTAGGAGGAGTAAGAAGGGTTCCTGGCAAATCCGGGTTATGGATTGCATTTAAAAAGGCCCCGTGGGAGTGCAATGGGCCCCTGTCTTGCTGCTTAGCAATAATGGTATGGGTTTAGGTTCTGCTGTGTGTACTGGTGGTTGACTGCCCCCCAGCCCAGAGTGTGCATGGAAAATTGTCTGGCAGCCTCCCTGACAGCAAGCAGTGATAGTGCCCATGAAGGGGACCTTGTTGGGCCCGCCCCTTTCACGGTTATCGCTTCTCGGCCTTTTGGCTAAGATCAAGTGTAGTATCTGTTCTTATCAGTTTAATATCTGATACGTCCCCTATCTGGGGACCATATATTAAATGGATTTTTGAGAACGGGGGCCGATTTCGAAGCTTGCTTCCGTCGCCCTATGCATTGACCCGATATGGCAGTATCTTCGGGTACAGTGCACCACCCCCTTACAGGGTTAAAAAGAAAGATTCCTACTTTCATTGCTACCTGCTTGCTGGCTAGCCAGCTAGCCAGCCCTGTGGGCCTTGCTGCTGCTGCAGCCAAAAAACAAAAGGTGGTGCTGCTGCTGCTTCTGCTGCTTCTGCTTCTGCTTGTGTCTGGCCCCTGTTGGAGCGTCCAGGCACAGGACTTCTGCTGCTGCTGACTAAATGGCCTCCTTAATTGGATCATTTGAGTAGCCAGCACACCTGTGCAGGTAGGGCATGACATGATAGGCAGCTGCCTTGATAGCGGGTGGGTGCTGAATGTTCCTAATTGACAAAATAAGATTAATGCTTATGAAGAAATATAAAATCTCATCCCTTCCCCAATATCGCGCCACACCCCTACCCCTTAATTCCCTGGTTGAACGTGATGGACATATGTCTTTTTTCGACCGTACTAACTATGTAACTATGTAACATAACATGGGGGGGGGGGGGGGGGTCTCCTGGCTGTTCACACAGGTGTGTCATTGCTGTACATTGACCATGCATTGCTTCTGTGGTATTGCAAAGGCAAAGACAAATGCTTCCAGCCATCCATTGCACTAATGGATTGGTCATCAGCTGGCTGTCTATGTCCCGCATCAATATAGACCAAAGTACAGAGGGTTAGGCTATGCTATTGTGCACCTACCTGATGCATCAGAAGGTGCGAGGCCCTTGCTAAATTCTGTGCACAGACTTTGAGATCTATGCTTTAGACTGTATCTAAACCTGCTCCAACATGGACTGACATTCTGGCCTACTTTCAGCCGATGCGACTTGTCTGTCGCTGAACAGACGCTTTTTATGTATTCAGCACCTATGTATAATGTTGTAAAAATGCTCTAGAAGCTAAAGTCGCAGAAATGTCACACATATTTGGCCTGCAACTTTCTGTGCGACAAATTCAGACAGGAAAAATCAGTATAAATCCTTAGAAAATTATCCCCCAGTGTCTCCATCTGCTGGCGGTATTGAATAAGCATTGCTGCACTGATGGGGTATGCATTAGACGAAAAAAAAGAAGAAAAAGAAGAATAATACGCCCAGAAAAGAGGCGAAAAGGAGAAAAACGTAAAAAAAACGTGAAAAAAAAGTAAGAGGAAGAGAAGGGAAAAAAAGGTGGAAATGGGTTTAAAAGTGATTTCGGCGGAGAAATATATATATATATATATATATATATATATATATATATATGCGCACACACACACATAGATATAAACGTATTCTCCGTTGAGATATTGCAGCCGCTGCTGTGTCCAGGCCCAGGAGCCTTAGCACTGTGCTGTGATGTCACTCAATACCACTGACATCACTAGGTGTAAACAACATCTCTCCTTTGCTGTGTATGTGACTATGGAGCTGTTTGGTGATGTCGTCTATTACGGCCTTCATAGAAGCAACAGGAGATTGTTGCATCCATCTTGAACCCTCAGAACTACAGTGCTATGATGTCACTCACTTCCACAGGCCTTGCAGAGTGTAAACAACAACAACCCAGCTTTGTTGTGTATGTAACCATAGGGATTTGTGATGTCACCTAGAACCTTCACAGCAGCGACAGCTTTATGAGGAGCATCAGCACTGCTCTGCCTGAGCAGAACCATCACCGCCATAGGTTGTCAAATAACCCGGATTTAACCCACACAGGTAAGTCCAATGGGGTGCAGGCATGTCCTCTATGCTTACAGCTTCCCGTGGGTGTTGGTTTGATACCGTTTGGGGACAGCCAAGGAGGCATCTGCAGGCAACAAAGGTAGGTGTGTGCTTGTGTGTGTGTTTCCTATGCAGATCCTAAGCCCAGTGTCACATGCAAGTAGGAGGAGTAAGAAGGGTTCCTGGCAAATCCGGGTTATGGATTGCATTTAAAAAGGCCCCGTGGGAGTGCAATGGGCCCCTGTCTTGCTGCTTAGCAATAATGGTATGGGTTTAGGTTCTGCTGTGTGTACTGGTGGTTGACTGCCCCCCAGCCCAGAGTGTGCATGGAAAATTGTCTGGCAGCCTCCCTGACAGCAAGCAGTGATAGTGCCCATGAAGGGGACCTTGTTGGGCCCGCCCCTTTCACGGTTATCGCTTCTCGGCCTTTTGGCTAGATCAAGTGTCTGGTCAGGAGGATCCTGGGAGTTTGTCCTACCTTTTTCAAGGGGGGCTGCTACGAGGAACCGAAAAGGCGATCGACAAGATGGGTGTTCGCATCCGTTACCTTACATCCGGTGAAACGCGGATTCGTTTTTCCTTTCGCTTTGATGTTGATGAAGACAAACAAGAACTCGTCCAACTTTCTTATTTTGTGAAAGAAACTCTCTACAAGCTTCTTGGGGTGAAGAAAGAGAACATCGTCTGTCTCAGAGATCCTCGGAAGGGCAGCTTCATCCTAACTCTGGACTCTGCTTATGCATGCCAGAATCTTTTTGAGAAGCTGAAAAGCAATCAAGACCTTGCTGAGCTTGATGGGATCACGGTCACAGTGTTGTATACTGGAGGCGATATTCCTCTAGTTGTGTGTATGCACAATCCCTTTGTGACTGTGTCCCATATTGAGCTCTTTTTGGGGAAATACTGCAGTTCTGTTAAGTATTCCCATAAGGTGATGAATTCAGAAGACCTATGGACGGGGAAACATAAGTTTTTTGTGAAAATGAAGGAGGATGCTACTGGCATTGGAGGGTTGTGTCATCCACCCTCCAACTTTTCTATCGGTCGGGATAAGGGCTATTTGTTTTATCCCGAGATGCCTACTTTTTGTAGGAAATGTAAGAAATTCGGACATACTATGGAAGTTTGCACGGACACTACAGTTCGCTGTGGTCGGTGCAATCAAGAAGGCCATGTTTCTAAGGACTGTGCTAAAATCGTCTGCAACATTTGTGGTGAAGAAGGCCATGCCTTTAAAGATTGCAGTCTCCGTTCCAGTGTAGCTAGATCGTGGGCTGACCGTGTAGCGGGGAGAGTGGGTGTAGTGCAAGCTGAAGTACCACCTGCGAAAGCACCCCAGCGGTCTGAGGCGCCTTCAGAAAAGCCGGCTGTAACTTCTCATGTCGTGGCGGAGCTTATGGACCTTTCTGCTGTGCCTGAGACAGAGGGGAGACCTTCTGTGGAGGGTTCTGGTGGTGGAGGGTCACTAGTGAGCAGTGAAGCCATGGAGGTTGGCGTGAAGGAGATCAAGCGGAAGAAGGAACTTGGAGATGAGCCACAACTTGGCATTAAACGGCCTGTCAAAAAAAGCTCAGACGAATGTGAGGACAGTCAACATGCATGGAGGCCTTCTATAAGATCAGCGTCCGATCCAAAAAATATCAAAGAGTTCGAAAGCCCGGAGTCACCTGTGGGTTTCATATCGGACTCAAACTCCAGTAGCGAATAGCTTCCTTAAAGTGCTCCTCTCTTAATGTGAGAGG
The DNA here is from genome assembly GCF_029499605.1 of Hyla sarda. Lineage (NCBI taxonomy): Eukaryota > Metazoa > Chordata > Amphibia > Anura > Hylidae > Hyla > Hyla sarda. The sequence goes on from NW_026610605.1 coordinate 9,728, forward strand.
TCTAAAGAGCCCTACGAGAAGGGCTGCTTTGTTTAGTTTTTTAGAGACCTTGGACTGTTCTCTGTTCTTTTTACAAGAATGTGGAATTGAACATAGTCCAAATTATGAGGACCTTTGTCGTAGCTGGACTTTGGGACCATCGGTCTGGTCGGGTGACAATCTGAACAGATCTTCAGGTGTTGGGATCTTGTTTAGAGGTTCAGATGTACAAGTTTTGTCCTTCTTAGAAATTATACCTGGTAGAGCGCTATTAGTTAATATTAAGTACAATGGCTCGGAGATTAAGCTTTTTAACATCTATGCTTCTCCTGAAAAAAATGAGAGAGCCGACTTGATTAATGATATTCAGGCTTTTATCCCAGGTTCAACACCTATTTTAATGGCTGGAGATTTTAATTGTTGTATGAGTGGTGATCATCGTGAGAGTGGAAGTGTGCATGTCAGAGTGGATAAAACAGAGAAACAGATTAAGAGTATGACTGAGGATTTTAACTTTACCGATGTCTGGAGGAGAAAATACCCAGACGACCCTGGTTACACATGGGAAAATAATGTCTGCAAATCCAGGATTGATTTTATTTTTTTATCGGAAAGTTTTAATCTAGTTGATGTTTCTCTTTTATCGAATATTTTCTCTGATCATAAGTTATTATATGCACATGTCACTTTACCTGGCCTAGAGAAAGGCAGAGGCGTTTGGAAGCTCAACACTACTTTATTAGAGGACATGAAAACAAAAAATGATTTTATTGCTGCTTATAACAAATGGAGATTGCGTCAATCCCAATATAAAAATATTTTGGATTGGTGGGAGGATGTTAAAAAGTGGACTAAACTGTTTTTTATCCGTGTGGGCATCCAAAAGGCTAAGGAGAAAAAGTTATGGTTTAAAATGTTAAACACTAAAATCCAAACATATTATAAACTAAAGCAAGCCGGGCTTGAGATGGATGATGTTATTGCTCAGACAAAGAATGAAATAAAAAATGCCATTAGTCAAAAAGGAAAAGAAATGATTTTTAACAGCAAGGTGCAATGTCTGGAGAATGATGAAAAGTGTTCGAGATTCTTTTTTAAGAAGGTGGTGGGAAAGAAAGAAATGATATCTGTAATAGAAGGGAAGATAACTAATGAAGAGATGTTGCGAGAAGCACAAGTATTTTATCAGGAGCTTTTTAATAAAAAAGATATTGATATTTCCTTTACTAATGATGTTTTAGATACCTTGGATTCAAAACTTGACAAAACTGACCAAGAGAGCCTTTGTGATGAAATCTTTTTACCTGAACTTTTAAGCACTTTTAAGAGTTTTTTAAATGGTAAAACACCTGGTTCGGATGGGTTGCCAGTTGAATTTTATCTGTGTTTTTGGTCCATTTTAAAAGATGATCTTTTAGGTATTTTTAACTGTGCTTTTAAATCTGAGATTTTACCTGCGTCCTGGAGAGATGGTGTTGTTACTCTGATTTTTAAAAAAGGAGACATCTCTAAATTAGAAAATTGGAGGCCTATTACCCTGCTAAATACAGACTATAAGGTTTTAGCAAAAATTTTAGCAAATAGGCTCAAGCAGGTAATTGCTAAGGTTATACACAGTGACCAAGTATGCGGAGTACCTGGAAGGAAAATAAGTGATCATCTAAACCTTGTAAAAGATGTTTTATGGTATCAGAAACAATGTGATCAGAAATTGGCAATTTTATCCTTGGATTTTCAAAAGGCTTATGACCGTGTTTCTCATGATTTTTTATGGTTGGTTTTAAAGAAAATGAATTTTCCTGATTTTATTGTTGGAAAAATTGCACTTTTATATAAAAACTGTTTTAGTCGTATTTTAATTAACGGTTTTTTATCCCAAGAGGTATGTTTACAGTCTGGGGTGAAACAGGGGTGCCCCCTATCACCCATTCTTTTCATATGTGCAATAGAACCTCTGTTGAATGTTTTGAGAAAAGATAAGCTCATTAGAGGAGTGCCAATCCCTGGAAGTGGAGGACAGAGCGTAAAGACGATAGCATACATGGATGATGTTAATATTCTATGTTCAGATGAACCATCCCTGAAACGTGCTATCAGACAGACAGAATTTTTTTGTGAGGGCTCTGGCTTCAAATTAAATAAAAATAAATGTGATTGCTTTGCAATAGGGAATTGGGGCAATACGGAGGTGAATGTGCAATATGATAAAATCAAAATCTTGGGTGTCATCTTTGACAATGAAAATAATGGAGAGGAAAGCTGGTCCATCGTCAAAGAGAAAGTGCAAAAGAAAATAAGTTTTTGGAAAATGAGGAAATTAACAATAGAAGGAAAAGTACTGATAATGAAAGCTTTGTTGCTACCTATCATGCTTTATTTAAGCTTGGTTTTCCCACCGAGTGAACGCACCTTAAAGTTTTTAAACAAGATTTGCTTTCATTTTTTATGGGGGTCTAAAATGGATAAACTCAGGAGAGATGTAATGATGAAGACAAAGAAATTGGGGGGTAAGGATGTGCCTGATTTAAAAAGGTTTTTATATATTCACTTTTTTTCTATGTGTTTTAATGGCTTGCAAAGAAACTGTTATTGGTCTTATTTTTTAAAATATGCTGCAGGTCACATTTTTAGAAAAAGAAAGTGGATAACCTTACCTTTAACGTCCCCAATCTTATTTATTCCCCCAGCGCACTATGTGGTTTTAGAAAAGATTATTCGTATTTATGGCATTGCTAATTTTAGTCAAGAAATTTGTAGTAATGCACGAAAATTAGTTCCTGAAATCAGGAAGATAGAACAGATTTGCTTAATATCTAATTATTCCACTGAGAAATCTCTAAGAGTTTGGAGGATGGTGAATATGGGATTCTTATCTAATGACTTAAAAGATCTGGCCTGGCAGATAGCACATCAATGTTTGCCTACCAGAGAATTCCAACACAGAAGAGGATTGTGTCGTAGTGCAAAGTGCCCGAGAATGGGGTGTCCTAGTGAGGAAACAGTTTTACACATTTTTTGGAACTGTTTTTACGCCCAGGAGATATGGCATTTGATAGGACCCTTACTAAAATTCATTTCTGATCTTAATTTTTTAAATTATGAAGTTATTTTATATGGATTTTATAATGTTTTATCTGTGGAGAAGTCTCGGGTTTTGTGGATTAGTATAAATTGTATTAAAATTGCACTATGGAAGACGAGGAATATTCTTCTTTTTAAAAGAGACACTATTACCTCTAAAGATTGTGTTCGCCTAGCTCTTAGTGAGATGTATGTTTTCTATTTATTGGATAAAAAAAGATTAGGTCACAAAGTGGCTAAAAGTCTTTGGAATCTACATCTGTGGAATATGCTTTTAGCAGACTAAGTGTAATCTGGACTGCGTAAGGTCTTTTAGTCTAAGAATATTATATCTAAAAGTAAAAAATCTGTTCTTATCAGTTTAATATCTGATACGTCCCCTATCTGGGGACCATATATTAAATGGATTTTTGAGAACGGGGGCCGATTTCGAAGCTTGCTTCCGTCGCCCTATGCATTGACCCGATATGGCAGTATCTTCGGGTACAGTGCACCACCCCCTTACAGGGTTAAAAAGAAAGATTCCTACTTTCATTGCTACCTGCTTGCTGGCTAGCCAGCTAGCCAGCCCTGTGGGCCTTGCTGCTGCTGCAGCCAAAAAACAAAAGGTGGTGCTGCTGCTGCTTCTGCTGCTTCTGCTTCTGCTTGTGTCTGGCCCCTGTTGGAGCGTCCAGGCACAGGACTTCTGCTGCTGCTGACTAAATGGCCTCCTTAATTGGATCATTTGAGTAGCCAGCACACCTGTGCAGGTAGGGCATGACATGATAGGCAGCTGCCTTGATAGCGGGTGGGTGCTGAATGTTCCTAATTGACAAAATAAGATTAATGCTTATGAAGAAATATAAAATCTCATCCCTTCCCCAATATCGCGCCACACCCCTACCCCTTAATTCCCTGGTTGAACGTGATGGACATATGTCTTTTTTCGACCGTACTAACTATGTAACTATGTAACATAACATGGGGGGGGGGGGGGGGGGGGGGTCTCCTGGCTGTTCACACAGGTGTGTCATTGCTGTACATTGACCATGCATTGCTTCTGTGGTATTGCAAAGGCAAAGACAAATGCTTCCAGCCATCCATTGCACTAATGGATTGGTCATCAGCTGGCTGTCTATGTCCCGCATCAATATAGACCAAAGTACAGAGGGTTAGGCTATGCTATTGTGCACCTACCTGATGCATCAGAAGGTGCGAGGCCCTTGCTAAATTCTGTGCACAGACTTTGAGATCTATGCTTTAGACAGTATCTAAACCTGCTCCAACATGGACTGACATTCTGGCCTACTTTCAGCCGATGCGACTTGTCTGTCGCTGAACAGTCGCTTTTTATGTATTCAGCACCTATGTATAATGTTGTAAAAATGCTCTAGAAGCTAAAGTCGCAGAAATGTCACACATATTTGGCCTGCAACTTTCTGTGCGACAAATTCAGACAGGAAAAATCAGTATAAATCCTTAGAAAATTATCCCCCAGTGTCTCCATCTGCTGGCGGTATTGAATAAGCATTGCTGCACTGATGGGGTATGCATTAGACGAAAAAAAAGAAGAAAAAGAAGAATAATACGCCCAGAAAAGAGGCGAAAAGGAGAAAAACGTAAAAAAACGTGAAAAAAAAGTAAGAGGAAGAGAAGGGAAAAAAAGGTGGAAATGGGTTTAAAAGTGATTTCGGCGGAGAAATATATATATATATATATATATATATATATATATATGCGCACACACACACATAGATATAAACGTATTCTCCGTTGAGATATTGCAGCCGCTGCTGTGTCCAGGCCCAGGAGCCTTAGCACTGTGCTGTGATGTCACTCAATACCACTGACATCACTAGGTGTAAACAACATCTCTCCTTTGCTGTGTATGTGACTATGGAGCTGTTTGGTGATGTCGTCTATTACGGCCTTCATAGAAGCAACAGGAGATTGTTGCATCCATCTTGAACCCTCAGAACTACAGTGCTATGATGTCACTCACTTCCACAGGCCTTGCAGAGTGTAAACAACAACAACCCAGCTTTGTTGTGTATGTAACCATAGGGATTTGTGATGTCACCTAGAACCTTCACAGCAGCGACAGCTTTATGAGGAGCATCAGCACTGCTCTGCCTGAGCAGAACCATCACCGCCATAGGTTGTCAAATAACCCGGATTTAACCCACACAGGTAAGTCCAATGGGGTGCAGGCATGTCCTCTATGCTTACAGCTTCCCGTGGGTGTTGGTTTGATACCGTTTGGGGACAGCCAAGGAGGCATCTGCAGGCAACAAAGGTAGGTGTGTGCTTGTGTGTGTGTTTCCTATGCAGATCCTAAGCCCAGTGTCACATGCAAGTAGGAGGAGTAAGAAGGGTTCCTGGCAAATCCGGGTTATGGATTGCATTTAAAAAGGCCCCGTGGGAGTGCAATGGGCCCCTGTCTTGCTGCTTAGCAATAATGGTATGGGTTTAGGTTCTGCTGTGTGTACTGGTGGTTGACTGCCCCCCAGCCCAGAGTGTGCATGGAAAATTGTCTGGCAGCCTCCCTGACAGCAAGCAGTGATAGTGCCCATGAAGGGGACCTTGTTGGGCCCGCCCCTTTCACGGTTATCGCTTCTCGGCCTTTTGGCTAAGATCAAGTGTAGTATCTGTTCTTATCAGTTTAATATCTGATACGTCCCCTATCTGGGGACCATATATTAAATGGATTTTTGAGAACGGGGGCCGATTTCGAAGCTTGCTTCCGTCGCCCTATGCATTGACCCGATATGGCAGTATCTTCGGGTACAGTGCACCACCCCCTTACAGGGTTAAAAAGAAAGATTCCTACTTTCATTGCTACCTGCTTGCTGGCTAGCCAGCTAGCCAGCCCTGTGGGCCTTGCTGCTGCTGCAGCCAAAAAACAAAAGGTGGTGCTGCTGCTGCTTCTGCTGCTTCTGCTTCTGCTTGTGTCTGGCCCCTGTTGGAGCGTCCAGGCACAGGACTTCTGCTGCTGCTGACTAAATGGCCTCCTTAATTGGATCATTTGAGTAGCCAGCACACCTGTGCAGGTAGGGCATGACATGATAGGCAGCTGCCTTGATAGCGGGTGGGTGCTGAATGTTCCTAATTGACAAAATAAGATTAATGCTTATGAAGAAATATAAAATCTCATCCCTTCCCCAATATCGCGCCACACCCCTACCCCTTAATTCCCTGGTTGAACGTGATGGACATATGTCTTTTTTCGACCGTACTAACTATGTAACTATGTAACATAACATGGGGGGGGGGGGGGGGGGGGGGGGGGTCTCCTGGCTGTTCACACAGGTGTGTCATTGCTGTACATTGACCATGCATTGCTTCTGTGGTATTGCAAAGGCAAAGACAAATGCTTCCAGCCATCCATTGCACTAATGGATTGGTCATCAGCTGGCTGTCTATGTCCCGCATCAATATAGACCAAAGTACAGAGGGTTAGGCTATGCTATTGTGCACCTACCTGATGCATCAGAAGGTGCGAGGCCCTTGCTAAATTCTGTGCACAGACTTTGAGATCTATGCTTTAGACTGTATCTAAACCTGCTCCAACATGGACTGACATTCTGGCCTACTTTCAGCCGATGCGACTTGTCTGTCGCTGAACAGTCGCTTTTTATGTATTCAGCACCTATGTATAATGTTGTAAAAATGCTCTAGAAGCTAAAGTCGCAGAAATGTCACACATATTTGGCCTGCAACTTTCTGTGCGACAAATTCAGACAGGAAAAATCAGTATAAATCCTTAGAAAATTATCCCCCAGTGTCTCCATCTGCTGGCGGTATTGAATAAGCATTGCTGCACTGATGGGGTATGCATTAGACGAAAAAAAAGAAGAAAAAGAAGAATAATACGCCCAGAAAAGAGGCGAAAAGGAGAAAAACGTAAAAAAACGTGAAAAAAAAGTAAGAGGAAGAGAAGGGAAAAAAAGGTGGAAATGGGTTTAAAAGTGATTTCGGCGGAGAAATATATATATATATATATATATATATATATATATATATATATATGCGCACACACACACATAGATATAAACGTATTCTCCGTTGAGATATTGCAGCCGCTGCTGTGTCCAGGCCCAGGAGCCTTAGCACTGTGCTGTGATGTCACTCAATACCACTGACATCACTAGGTGTAAACAACATCTCTCCTTTGCTGTGTATGTGACTATGGAGCTGTTTGGTGATGTCGTCTATTACGGCCTTCATAGAAGCAACAGGAGATTGTTGCATCCATCTTGAACCCTCAGAACTACAGTGCTATGATGTCACTCACTTCCACAGGCCTTGCAGAGTGTAAACAACAACAACCCAGCTTTGTTGTGTATGTAACCATAGGGATTTGTGATGTCACCTAGAACCTTCACAGCAGCGACAGCTTTATGAGGAGCATCAGCACTGCTCTGCCTGAGCAGAACCATCACCGCCATAGGTTGTCAAATAACCCGGATTTAACCCACACAGGTAAGTCCAATGGGGTGCAGGCATGTCCTCTATGCTTACAGCTTCCCGTGGGTGTTGGTTTGATACCGTTTGGGGACAGCCAAGGAGGCATCTGCAGGCAACAAAGGTAGGTGTGTGCTTGTGTGTGTGTTTCCTATGCAGATCCTAAGCCCAGTGTCACATGCAAGTAGGAGGAGTAAGAAGGGTTCCTGGCAAATCCGGGTTATGGATTGCATTTAAAAAGGCCCCGTGGGAGTGCAATGGGCCCTTGTCTTGCTGCTTAGCAATAATGGTATGGGTTTAGGTTCTGCTGTGTGTACTGGTGGTTGACTGCCCCCCAGCCCAGAGTGTGCATGGAAAATTGTCTGGCAGCCTCCCTGACAGCAAGCAGTGATAGTGCCCATGAAGGGGACCTTGTTGGGCCCGCCCCTTTCACGGTTATCGCTTCTCGGCCTTTTGGCTAAGATCAAGTGTAGTATCTGTTCTTATCAGTTTAATATCTGATACGTCCCCTATCTGGGGACCATATATTAAATGGATTTTTGAGAACGGGGGCCGATTTCGAAGCTTGCTTCCGTCGCCCTATGCATTGACCCGATATGGCAGTATCTTCGGGTACAGTGCACCACCCCCTTACAGGGTTAAAAAGAAAGATTCCTACTTTCATTGCTACCTGCTTGCTGGCTAGCCAGCTAGCCAGCCCTGTGGGCCTTGCTGCTGCTGCAGCCAAAAAACAAAAGGTGGTGCTGCTGCTGCTTCTGCTGCTTCTGCTTCTGCTTGTGTCTGGCCCCTGTTGGAGCGTCCAGGCACAGGACTTCTGCTGCTGCTGACTAAATGGCCTCCTTAATTGGATCATTTGAGTAGCCAGCACACCTGTGCAGGTAGGGCATGACATGATAGGCAGCTGCCTTGATAGCGGGTGGGTGCTGAATGTTCCTAATTGACAAAATAAGATTAATGCTTATGAAGAAATATAAAATCTCATCCCTTCCCCAATATCGCGCCACACCCCTACCCCTTAATTCCCTGGTTGAACGTGATGGACATATGTCTTTTTTCGACCGTACTAACTATGTAACTATGTAACATAACATGGGGGGGGGGGGGGGGGGGGTCTCCTGGCTGTTCACACAGGTGTGTCATTGCTGTACATTGACCATGCATTGCTTCTGTGGTATTGCAAAGGCAAAGACAAATGCTTCCAGCCATCCATTGCACTAATGGATTGGTCATCAGCTGGCTGTCTATGTCCCGCATCAATATAGACCAAAGTACAGAGGGTTAGGCTATGCTATTGTGCACCTACCTGATGCATCGGAAGGTGCGAGGCCCTTGCTAAATTCTGTGCACAGACTTTGAGATCTATGCTTTAGACTGTATCTAAACCTGCTCCAACATGGACTGACATTCTGGCCTACTTTCAGCCGATGCGACTTGTCTGTCGCTGAACAGTCGCTTTTTATGTATTCAGCACCTATGTATAATGTTGTAAAAATGCTCTAGAAGCTAAAGTCGCAGAAATGTCACACATATTTGGCCTGCAACTTTCTGTGCGACAAATTCAGACAGGAAAAATCAGTATAAATCCTTAGAAAATTATCCCCCAGTGTCTCCATCTGCTGGCGGTATTGAATAAGCATTGCTGCACTGATGGGGTATGCATTAGACGAAAAAAAAGAAGAAAAAGAAGAATAATACGCCCAGAAAAGAGGCGAAAAGGAGAAAAACGTAAAAAAACGTGAAAAAAAAGTAAGAGGAAGAGAAGGGAAAAAAAGGTGGAAATGGGTTTAAAAGTGATTTCGGCGGAGAAATATATATATATATATATATATATATATATATATATATATATATATGCGCACACACACACATAGATATAAACGTATTCTCCGTTGAGATATTGCAGCCGCTGCTGTGTCCAGGCCCAGGAGCCTTAGCACTGTGCTGTGATGTCACTCAATACCACTGACATCACTAGGTGTAAACAACATCTCTCCTTTGCTGTGTATGTGACTATGGAGCTGTTTGGTGATGTCGTCTATTACGGCCTTCATAGAAGCAACAGGAGATTGTTGCATCCATCTTGAACCCTCAGAACTACAGTGCTATGATGTCACTCACTTCCACAGGCCTTGCAGAGTGTAAACAACAACAACCCAGCTTTGTTGTGTATGTAACCATAGGGATTGTGATGTCACCTAGAACCTTCACAGCAGCGACAGCTTTATGAGGAGCATCAGCACTGCTCTGCCTGAGCAGAACCATCACCGCCATAGGTTGTCAAATAACCCGGATTTAACCCACACAGGTAAGTCCAATGGGGTGCAGGCATGTCCTCTATGCTTACAGCTTCCCGTGGGTGTTGGTTTGATACCGTTTGGGGACAGCCAAGGAGGCATCTGCAGGCAACAAAGGTAGGTGTGTGCTTGTGTGTGTGTTTCCTATGCAGATCCTAAGCCCAGTGTCACATGCAAGTAGGAGGAGTAAGAAGGGTTCCTGGCAAATCCGGGTTATGGATTGCATTTAAAAAGGCCCCGTGGGAGTGCAATGGGCCCTTGTCTTGCTGCTTAGCAATAATGGTATGGGTTTAGGTTCTGCTGTGTGTACTGGTGGTTGACTGCCCCCCAGCCCAGAGTGTGCATGGAAAATTGTCTGGCAGCCTCCCTGACAGCAAGCAGTGATAGTGCCCATGAAGGGGGACCTTGTTGGGCCCGCCCCTTTCACGGTTATCGCTTCTCGGCCTTTTGGCTAAGATCAAGTGTAGTATCTGTTCTTATCAGTTTAATATCTGATACGTCCCCTATCTGGGGACCATATATTAAATGGATTTTTGAGAACGGGGGCCGATTTCGAAGCTTGCTTCCGTCGCCCTATGCATTGACCCGATATGGCAGTATCTTCGGGTACAGTGCACCACCCCCTTACAGGGTTAAAAAGAAAGATTCCTACTTTCATTGCTACCTGCTTGCTGGCTAGCCAGCTAGCCAGCCCTGTGGGCCTTGCTGCTGCTGCAGCCAAAAAACAAAAGGTGGTGCTGCTGCTGCTTCTGCTGCTTCTGCTTCTGCTTGTGTCTGGCCCCTGTTGGAGCGTCCAGGCACAGGACTTCTGCTGCTGCTGACTAAATGGCCTCCTTAATTGGATCATTTGAGTAGCCAGCACACCTGTGCAGGTAGGGCATGACATGATAGGCAGCTGCCTTGATAGCGGGTGGGTGCTGAATGTTCCTAATTGACAAAATAAGATTAATGCTTATGAAGAAATATAAAATCTCATCCCTTCCCCAATATCGCGCCACACCCCTACCCCTTAATTCCCTGGTTGAACGTGATGGACATATGTCTTTTTTCGACCGTACTAACTATGTAACTATGTAACATAACATGGGGGGGGGGGGGGGGGGGTCTCCTGGCTGTTCACACAGGTGTGTCATTGCTGTACATTGACCATGCATTGCTTCTGTGGTATTGCAAAGGCAAAGACAAATGCTTCCAGCCATCCATTGCACTAATGGATTGGTCATCAGCTGGCTGTCTATGTCCCGCATCAATATAGACCAAAGTACAGAGGGTTAGGCTATGCTATTGTGCACCTACCTGATGCATCGGAAGGTGCGAGGCCCTTGCTAAATTCTGTGCACAGACTTTGAGATCTATGCTTTAGACTGTATCTAAACCTGCTCCAACATGGACTGACATTCTGGCCTACTTTCAGCCGATGCGACTTGTCTGTCGCTGAACAGTCGCTTTTTATGTATTCAGCACCTATGTATAATGTTGTAAAAATGCTCTAGAAGCTAAAGTCGCAGAAATGTCACACATATTTGGCCTGCAACTTTCTGTGCGACAAATTCAGACAGGAAAAATCAGTATAAATCCTTAGAAAATTATCCCCCAGTGTCTCCATCTGCTGGCGGTATTGAATAAGCATTGCTGCACTGATGGGGTATGCATTAGACGAAAAAAAAGAAGAAAAAGAAGAATAATACGCCCAGAAAAGAGGCGAAAAGGAGAAAAACGTAAAAAAACGTGAAAAAAAAGTAAGAGGAAGAGAAGGGAAAAAAAGGTGGAAATGGGTTTAAAAGTGATTTCGGCGGAGAAATATATATATATATATATATATATATATATATATATATATATATATATATATGCGCACACACACACATAGATATAAACGTATTCTCCGTTGAGATATTGCAGCCGCTGCTGTGTCCAGGCCCAGGAGCCTTAGCACTGTGCTGTGATGTCACTCAATACCACTGACATCACTAGGTGTAAACAACATCTCTCCTTTGCTGTGTATGTGACTATGGAGCTGTTTGGTGATGTCGTCTATTACGGCCTTCATAGAAGCAACAGGAGATTGTTGCATCCATCTTGAACCCTCAGAACTACAGTGCTATGATGTCACTCACTTCCACAGGCCTTGCAGAGTGTAAACAACAACAACCCAGCTTTGTTGTGTATGTAACCATAGGGATTTGTGATGTCACCTAGAACCTTCACAGCAGCGACAGCTTTATGAGGAGCATCAGCACTGCTCTGCCTGAGCAGAACCATCACCGCCATAGGTTGTCAAATAACCCGGATTTAACCCACACAGGTAAGTCCAATGGGGTGCAGGCATGTCCTCTATGCTTACAGCTTCCCGTGGGTGTTGGTTTGATACCGTTTGGGGACAGCCAAGGAGGCATCTGCAGGCAACAAAGGTAGGTGTGTGCTTGTGTGTGTGTTTCCTATGCAGATCCTAAGCCCAGTGTCACATGCAAGTAGGAGGAGTAAGAAGGGTTCCTGGCAAATCCGGGTTATGGATTGCATTTAAAAAGGCCCCGTGGGAGTGCAATGGGCCCCTGTCTTGCTGCTTAGCAATAATGGTATGGGTTTAGGTTCTGCTGTGTGTACTGGTGGTTGACTGCCCCCCAGCCCAGAGTGTGCATGGAAAATTGTCTGGCAGCCTCCCTGACAGCAAGCAGTGATAGTGCCCATGAAGGGGACCTTGTTGGGCCCGCCCCTTTCACGGTTATCGCTTCTCGGCCTTTTGGCTAAGATCAAGTGTAGTATCTGTTCTTATCAGTTTAATATCTGATACGTCCCCTATCTGGGGACCATATATTAAATGGATTTTTGAGAACGGGGGCCGATTTCGAAGCTTGCTTCCGTCGCCCTATGCATTGACCCGATATGGCAGTATCTTCGGGTACAGTGCACCACCCCCTTACAGGGTTAAAAAGAAAGATTCCTACTTTCATTGCTACCTGCTTGCTGGCTAGCCAGCTAGCCAGCCCTGTGGGCCTTGCTGCTGCTGCAGCCAAAAAACAAAAGGTGGTGCTGCTGCTGCTTCTGCTGCTTCTGCTTCTGCTTGTGTCTGGCCCCTGTTGGAGCGTCCAGGCACAGGACTTCTGCTGCTGCTGACTAAATGGCCTCCTTAATTGGATCATTTGAGTAGCCAGCACACCTGTGCAGGTAGGGCATGACATGATAGGCAGCTGCCTTGATAGCGGGTGGGTGCTGAATGTTCCTAATTGACAAAATAAGATTAATGCTTATGAAGAAATATAAAATCTCATCCCTTCCCCAATATCGCGCCACACCCCTACCCCTTAATTCCCTGGTTGAACGTGATGGACATATGTCTTTTTTCGACCGTACTAACTATGTAACTATGTAACATAACATGGGGGGGGGGGGGGGGGGGTCTCCTGGCTGTTCACACAGGTGTGTCATTGCTGTACATTGACCATGCATTGCTTCTGTGGTATTGCAAAGGCAAAGACAAATGCTTCCAGCCATCCATTGCACTAATGGATTGGTCATCAGCTGGCTGTCTATGTCCCGCATCAATATAGACCAAAGTACAGAGGGTTAGGCTATGCTATTGTGCACCTACCTGATGCATCAGAAGGTGCGAGGCCCTTGCTAAATTCTGTGCACACTTTGAGATCTATGCTTTAGACTGTATCTAAACCTGCTCCAACATGGACTGACATTCTGGCCTACTTTCAGCCGATGCGACTTGTCTGTCGCTGAACAGTCGCTTTTTATGTATTCAGCACCTATGTATAATGTTGTAAAAATGCTCTAGAAGCTAAAGTCGCAGAAATGTCACACATATTTGGCCTGCAACTTTCTGTGCGACAAATTCAGACAGGAAAAATCAGTATAAATCCTTAGAAAATTATCCCCCAGTGTCTCCATCTGCTGGCGGTATTGAATAAGCATTGCTGCACTGATGGGGTATGCATTAGACGAAAAAAAAGAAGAAAAAGAAGAATAATACGCCCAGAAAAGAGGCGAAAAGGAGAAAAACGTAAAAAAACGTGAAAAAAAAGTAAGAGGAAGAGAAGGGAAAAAAAGGTGGAAATGGGTTTAAAAGTGATTTCGGCGGAGAAAATATATATATATATATATATATATATATATATATATATATATATGCGCACACACACACATAGATATAAACGTATTCTCCGTTGAGATATTGCAGCCGCTGCTGTGTCCAGGCCCAGGAGCCTTAGCACTGTGCTGTGATGTCACTCAATGCCACTGACATCACTAGGTGTAAACAACATCTCTCCTTTGCTGTGTATGTGACTATGGAGCTGTTTGGTGATGTCGTCTATTACGGCCTTCATAGAAGCAACAGGAGATTGTTGCATCCATCTTGAACCCTCAGAACTACAGTGCTATGATGTCACTCACTTCCACAGGCCTTGCAGAGTGTAAACAACAACAACCCAGCTTTGTTGTGTATGTAACCATAGGGATTTGTGATGTCACCTAGAACCTTCACAGCAGCGACAGCTTTATGAGGAGCATCAGCACTGCTCTGCCTGAGCAGAACCATCACCGCCATAGGTTGTCAAATAACCCGGATTTAACCCACACAGGTAAGTCCAATGGGGTGCAGGCATGTCCTCTATGCTTACAGCTTCCCGTGGGTGTTGGTTTGATACCGTTTGGGGACAGCCAAGGAGGCATCTGCAGGCAACAAAGGTAGGTGTGTGCTTGTGTGTGTGTTTCCTATGCAGATCCTAAGCCCAGTGTCACATGCAAGTAGGAGGAGTAAGAAGGGTTCCTGGCAAATCCGGGTTATGGATTGCATTTAAAAAGGCCCCGTGGGAGTGCAATGGGCCCCTGTCTTGCTGCTTAGCAATAATGGTATGGGTTTAGGTTCTGCTGTGTGTACTGGTGGTTGACTGCCCCCCAGCCCAGAGTGTGCATGGAAAATTGTCTGGCAGCCTCCCTGACAGCAAGCAGTGATAGTGCCCATGAAGGGGACCTTGTTGGGCCCGCCCCTTTCACGGTTATCGCTTCTCGGCCTTTTGGCTAAGATCAAGTGTAGTATCTGTTCTTATCAGTTTAATATCTGATACGTCCCCTATCTGGGGACCATATATTAAATGGATTTTTGAGAACGGGGGCCGATTTCGAAGCTTGCTTCCGTCGCCCTATGCATTGACCCGATATGGCAGTATCTTCGGGTACAGTGCACCACCCCCTTACAGGGTTAAAAAGAAAGATTCCTACTTTCATTGCTACCTGCTTGCTGGCTAGCCAGCTAGCCAGCCCTGTGGGCCTTGCTGCTGCTGCAGCCAAAAAACAAAAGGTGGTGCTGCTGCTGCTTCTGCTGCTTCTGCTTCTGCTTGTGTCTGGCCCCTGTTGGAGCGTCCAGGCACAGGACTTCTGCTGCTGCTGACTAAATGGCCTCCTTAATTGGATCATTTGAGTAGCCAGCACACCTGTGCAGGTAGGGCATGACATGATAGGCAGCTGCCTTGATAGCGGGTGGGTGCTGAATGTTCCTAATTGACAAAATAAGATTAATGCTTATGAAGAAATATAAAATCTCATCCCTTCCCCAATATCGCGCCACACCCCTACCCCTTAATTCCCTGGTTGAACGTGATGGACATATGTCTTTTTTCGACCGTACTAACTATGTAACTATGTAACATAACATGGGGGGGGGGGGGGGGGGGTCTCCTGGCTGTTCACACAGGTGTGTCATTGCTGTACATTGACCATGCATTGCTTCTGTGGTATTGCAAAGGCAAAGACAAATGCTTCCAGCCATCCATTGCACTAATGGATTGGTCATCAGCTGGCTGTCTATGTCCCGCATCAATATAGACCAAAGTACAGAGGGTTAGGCTATGCTATTGTGCACCTACCTGATGCATCAGAAGGTGCGAGGCCCTTGCTAAATTCTGTGCACAGACTTTGAGATCTATGCTTTAGACTGTATCTAAACCTGCTCCAACATGGACTGACATTCTGGCCTACTTTCAGCCGATGCGACTTGTCTGTCGCTGAACAGTCGCTTTTTATGTATTCAGCACCTATGTATAATGTTGTAAAAATGCTCTAGAAGCTAAAGTCGCAGAAATGTCACACATATTTGGCCTGCAACTTTCTGTGCGACAAATTCAGACAGGAAAAATCAGTATAAATCCTTAGAAAATTATCCCCCAGTGTCTCCATCTGCTGGCGGTATTGAATAAGCATTGCTGCACTGATGGGGTATGCATTAGACGAAAAAAAAGAAGAAAAAGAAGAATAATACGCCCAGAAAAGAGGCGAAAAGGAGAAAAACGTAAAAAAACGTGAAAAAAAAGTAAGAGGAAGAGAAGGGAAAAAAAGGTGGAAATGGGTTTAAAAGTGATTTCGGCGGAGAAATATATATATATATATATATATATATATATATATATATATATATATGCGCACACACACACATAGATATAAACGTATTCTCCGTTGAGATATTGCAGCCGCTGCTGTGTCCAGGCCCAGGAGCCTTAGCACTGTGCTGTGATGTCACTCAATACCACTGACATCACTAGGTGTAAACAACATCTCTCCTTTGCTGTGTATGTGACTATGGAGCTGTTTGGTGATGTCGTCTATTACGGCCTTCATAGAAGCAACAGGAGATTGTTGCATCCATCTTGAACCCTCAGAACTACAGTGCTATGATGTCACTCACTTCCACAGGCCTTGCAGAGTGTAAACAACAACAACCCAGCTTTGTTGTGTATGTAACCATAGGGATTTGTGATGTCACCTAGAACCTTCACAGCAGCGACAGCTTTATGAGGAGCATCAGCACTGCTCTGCCTGAGCAGAACCATCACCGCCATAGGTTGTCAAATAACCCGGATTTAACCCACACAGGTAAGTCCAATGGGGTGCAGGCATGTCCTCTATGCTTACAGCTTCCCGTGGGTGTTGGTTTGATACCGTTTGGGGACAGCCAAGGAGGCATCTGCAGGCAACAAAGGTAGGTGTGTGCTTGTGTGTGTGTTTCCTATGCAGATCCTAAGCCCAGTGTCACATGCAAGTAGGAGGAGTAAGAAGGGTTCCTGGCAAATCCGGGTTATGGATTGCATTTAAAAAGGCCCCGTGGGAGTGCAATGGGCCCCTGTCTTGCTGCTTAGCAATAATGGTATGGGTTTAGGTTCTGCTGTGTGTACTGGTGGTTGACTGCCCCCCAGCCCAGAGTGTGCATGGAAAATTGTCTGGCAGCCTCCCTGACAGCAAGCAGTGATAGTGCCCATGAAGGGGACCTTGTTGGGCCCGCCCCTTTCACGGTTATCGCTTCTCGGCCTTTTGGCTAAGATCAAGTGTAGTATCTGTTCTTATCAGTTTAATATCTGATACGTCCCCTATCTGGGGACCATATATTAAATGGATTTTTGAGAACGGGGGCCGATTTCGAAGCTTGCTTCCGTCGCCCTATGCATTGACCCGATATGGCAGTATCTTCGGGTACAGTGCACCACCCCCTTACAGGGTTAAAAAGAAAGATTCCTACTTTCATTGCTACCTGCTTGCTGGCTAGCCAGCTAGCCAGCCCTGTGGGCCTTGCTGCTGCTGCAGCCAAAAAACAAAAGGTGGTGCTGCTGCTGCTTCTGCTGCTTCTGCTTCTGCTTGTGTCTGGCCCCTGTTGGAGCGTCCAGGCACAGGACTTCTGCTGCTGCTGACTAAATGGCCTCCTTAATTGGATCATTTGAGTAGCCAGCACACCTGTGCAGGTAGGGCATGACATGATAGGCAGCTGCCTTGATAGCGGGTGGGTGCTGTGAATGTTCCTAATTGACAAAATAAGATTAATGCTTATGAAGAAATATAAAATCTCATCCCTTCCCCAATATCGCGCCACACCCCTACCCCTTAATTCCCTGGTTGAACGTGATGGACATATGTCTTTTTTCGACCGTACTAACTATGTAACTATGTAACATAACATGGGGGGGGGGGGGGGGGGGGGGTCTCCTGGCTGTTCACACAGGTGTGTCATTGCTGTACATTGACCATGCATTGCTTCTGTGGTATTGCAAAGGCAAAGACAAATGCTTCCAGCCATCCATTGCACTAATGGATTGGTCATCAGCTGGCTGTCTATGTCCCGCATCAATATAGACCAAAGTACAGAGGGTTAGGCTATGCTATTGTGCACCTACCTGATGCATCAGAAGGTGCGAGGCCCTTGCTAAATTCTGTGCACAGACTTTGAGATCTATGCTTTAGACTGTATCTAAACCTGCTCCAACATGGACTGACATTCTGGCCTACTTTCAGCCGATGCGACTTGTCTGTCGCTGAACAGTCGCTTTTTATGTATTCAGCACCTATGTATAATGTTGTAAAAATGCTCTAGAAGCTAAAGTCGCAGAAATGTCACACATATTTGGCCTGCAACTTTCTGTGCGACAAATTCAGACAGGAAAAATCAGTATAAATCCTTAGAAAATTATCCCCCAGTGTCTCCATCTGCTGGCGGTATTGAATAAGCATTGCTGCACTGATGGGGTATGCATTAGACGAAAAAAAAGAAGAAAAAGAAGAATAATACGCCCAGAAAAGAGGCGAAAAGGAGAAAAACGTAAAAAAACGTGAAAAAAAAGTAAGAGGAAGAGAAGGGAAAAAAAGGTGGAAATGGGTTTAAAAGTGATTTCGGCGGAGAAATATATATATATATATATATATATATATATATATATATATATATATGCGCACACACACACATAGATATAAACGTATTCTCCGTTGAGATATTGCAGCCGCTGCTGTGTCCAGGCCCAGGAGCCTTAGCACTGTGCTGTGATGTCACTCAATACCACTGACATCACTAGGTGTAAACAACATCTCTCCTTTGCTGTGTATGTGACTATGGAGCTGTTTGGTGATGTCGTCTATTACGGCCTTCATAGAAGCAACAGGAGATTGTTGCATCCATCTTGAACCCTCAGAACTACAGTGCTATGATGTCACTCACTTCCACAGGCCTTGCAGAGTGTAAACAACAACAACCCAGCTTTGTTGTGTATGTAACCATAGGGATTTGTGATGTCACCTAGAACCTTCACAGCAGCGACAGCTTTATGAGGAGCATCAGCACTGCTCTGCCTGAGCAGAACCATCACCGCCATAGGTTGTCAAATAACCCGGATTTAACCCACACAGGTAAGTCCAATGGGGTGCAGGCATGTCCTCTATGCTTACAGCTTCCCGTGGGTGTTGGTTTGATACCGTTTGGGGACAGCCAAGGAGGCATCTGCAGGCAACAAAGGTAGGTGTGTGCTTGTGTGTGTGTTTCCTATGCAGATCCTAAGCCCAGTGTCACATGCAAGTAGGAGGAGTAAGAAGGGTTCCTGGCAAATCCGGGTTATGGATTGCATTTAAAAAGGCCCCGTGGGAGTGCAATGGGCCCCTGTCTTGCTGCTTAGCAATAATGGTATGGGTTTAGGTTCTGCTGTGTGTACTGGTGGTTGACTGCCCCCCAGCCCAGAGTGTGCATGGAAAATTGTCTGGCAGCCTCCCTGACAGCAAGCAGTGATAGTGCCCATGAAGGGGACCTTGTTGGGCCCGCCCCTTTCACGGTTATCGCTTCTCGGCCTTTTGGCTAAGATCAAGTGTAGTATCTGTTCTTATCAGTTTAATATCTGATACGTCCCCTATCTGGGGACCATATATTAAATGGATTTTTGAGAACGGGGGCCGATTTCGAAGCTTGCTTCCGTCGCCCTATGCATTGACCCGATATGGCAGTATCTTCGGGTACAGTGCACCACCCCCTTACAGGGTTAAAAAGAAAGATTCCTACTTTCATTGCTACCTGCTTGCTGGCTAGCCAGCTAGCCAGCCCTGTGGGCCTTGCTGCTGCTGCAGCCAAAAAACAAAAGGTGGTGCTGCTGCTGCTTCTGCTGCTTCTGCTTCTGCTTGTGTCTGGCCCCTGTTGGAGCGTCCAGGCACAGGACTTCTGCTGCTGCTGACTAAATGGCCTCCTTAATTGGATCATTTGAGTAGCCAGCACACCTGTGCAGGTAGGGCATGACATGATAGGCAGCTGCCTTGATAGCGGGTGGGTGCTGAATGTTCCTAATTGACAAAATAAGATTAATGCTTATGAAGAAATATAAAATCTCATCCCTTCCCCAATATCGCGCCACACCCCTACCCCTTAATTCCCTGGTTGAACGTGATGGACATATGTCTTTTTTCGACCGTACTAACTATGTAACTATGTAACATAACATGGGGGGGGGGGGGGGGTCTCCTGGCTGTTCACACAGGTGTGTCATTGCTGTACATTGACCATGCATTGCTTCTGTGGTATTGCAAAGGCAAAGACAAATGCTTCCAGCCATCCATTGCACTAATGGATTGGTCATCAGCTGGCTGTCTATGTCCCGCATCAATATAGACCAAAGTACAGAGGGTTAGGCTATGCTATTGTGCACCTACCTGATGCATCAGAAGGTGCGAGGCCCTTGCTAAATTCTGTGCACAGACTTTGAGATCTATGCTTTAGACTGTATCTAAACCTGCTCCAACATGGACTGACATTCTGGCCTACTTTCAGCCGATGCGACTTGTCTGTCGCTGAACAGTCGCTTTTTATGTATTCAGCACCTATGTATAATGTTGTAAAAATGCTCTAGAAGCTAAAGTCGCAGAAATGTCACACATATTTGGCCTGCAACTTTCTGTGCGACAAATTCAGACAGGAAAAATCAGTATAAATCCTTAGAAAATTATCCCCCAGTGTCTCCATCTGCTGGCGGTATTGAATAAGCATTGCTGCACTGATGGGGTATGCATTAGACGAAAAAAAAGAAGAAAAAGAAGAATAATACGCCCAGAAAAGAGGCGAAAAGGAGAAAAACGTAAAAAAACGTGAAAAAAAAGTAAGAGGAAGAGAAGGGAAAAAAAGGTGGAAATGGGTTTAAAAGTGATTTCGGCGGAGAAATATATATATATATATAATATATATATATATATATATATATGCGCACACACACACATAGATATAAACGTATTCTCCGTTGAGATATTGCAGCCGCTGCTGTGTCCAGGCCCAGGAGCCTTAGCACTGTGCTGTGATGTCACTCAATACCACTGACATCACTAGGTGTAAACAACATCTCTCCTTTGCTGTGTATGTGACTATGGAGCTGTTTGGTGATGTCGTCTATTACGGCCTTCATAGAAGCAACAGGAGATTGTTGCATCCATCTTGAACCCTCAGAACTACAGTGCTATGATGTCACTCACTTCCACAGGCCTTGCAGAGTGTAAACAACAACAACCCAGCTTTGTTGTGTATGTAACCATAGGGATTTGTGATGTCACCTAGAACCTTCACAGCAGCGACAGCTTTATGAGGAGCATCAGCACTGCTCTGCCTGAGCAGAACCATCACCGCCATAGGTTGTCAAATAACCCGGATTTAACCCACACAGGTAAGTCCAATGGGGTGCAGGGCATGTCCTCTATGCTTACAGCTTCCCGTGGGTGTTGGTTTGATACCGTTTGGGGACAGCCAAGGAGGCATCTGCAGGCAACAAAGGTAGGTGTGTGCTTGTGTGTGTGTTTCCTATGCAGATCCTAAGCCCAGTGTCACATGCAAGTAGGAGGAGTAAGAAGGGTTCCTGGCAAATCCGGGTTATGGATTGCATTTAAAAAGGCCCCGTGGGAGTGCAATGGGCCCCTGTCTTGCTGCTTAGCAATAATGGTATGGGTTTAGGTTCTGCTGTGTGTACTGGTGGTTGACTGCCCCCCAGCCCAGAGTGTGCATGGAAAATTGTCTGGCAGCCTCCCTGACAGCAAGCAGTGATAGTGCCCATGAAGGGGACCTTGTTGGGCCCGCCCCTTTCACGGTTATCGCTTCTCGGCCTTTTGGCTAAGATCAAGTGTAGTATCTGTTCTTATCAGTTTAATATCTGATACGTCCCCTATCTGGGGACCATATATTAAATGGATTTTTGAGAACGGGGGCCGATTTCGAAGCTTGCTTCCGTCGCCCTATGCATTGACCCGATATGGCAGTATCTTCGGGTACAGTGCACCACCCCCTTACAGGGTTAAAAAGAAAGATTCCTACTTTCATTGCTACCTGCTTGCTGGCTAGCCAGCTAGCCAGCCCTGTGGGCCTTGCTGCTGCTGCAGCCAAAAAACAAAAGGTGGTGCTGCTGCTGCTTCTGCTGCTTCTGCTTCTGCTTGTGTCTGGCCCCTGTTGGAGCGTCCAGGCACAGGACTTCTGCTGCTGCTGACTAAATGGCCTCCTTAATTGGATCATTTGAGTAGCCAGCACACCTGTGCAGGTAGGGCATGACATGATAGGCAGCTGCCTTGATAGCGGGTGGGTGCTGAATGTTCCTAATTGACAAAATAAGATTAATGCTTATGAAGAAATATAAAATCTCATCCCTTCCCCAATATCGCGCCACACCCCTACCCCTTAATTCCCTGGTTGAACGTGATGGACATATGTCTTTTTTCGACCGTACTAACTATGTAACTATGTAACATAACATGGGGGGGGGGGGGGGGTCTCCTGGCTGTTCACACAGGTGTGTCATTGCTGTACATTGACCATGCATTGCTTCTGTGGTATTGCAAAGGCAAAGACAAATGCTTCCAGCCATCCATTGCACTAATGGATTGGTCATCAGCTGGCTGTCTATGTCCCGCATCAATATAGACCAAAGTACAGAGGGTTAGGCTATGCTATTGTGCACCTACCTGATGCATCAGAAGGTGCGAGGCCCTTGCTAAATTCTGTGCACAGACTTTGAGATCTATGCTTTAGACTGTATCTAAACCTGCTCCAACATGGACTGACATTCTGGCCTACTTTCAGCCGATGCGACTTGTCTGTCGCTGAACAGTCGCTTTTTATGTATTCAGCACCTATGTATAATGTTGTAAAAATGCTCTAGAAGCTAAAGTCGCAGAAATGTCACACATATTTGGCCTGCAACTTTCTGTGCGACAAATTCAGACAGGAAAAATCAGTATAAATCCTTAGAAAATTATCCCCCAGTGTCTCCATCTGCTGGCGGTATTGAATAAGCATTGCTGCACTGATGGGGTATGCATTAGACGAAAAAAAAGAAGAAAAAGAAGAATAATACGCCCAGAAAAGAGGCGAAAAGGAGAAAAACGTAAAAAAACGTGAAAAAAAAGTAAGAGGAAGAGAAGGGAAAAAAAGGTGGAAATGGGTTTAAAAGTGATTTCGGCGGAGAAATATATATATATATATATATATATATATATATATATATGCGCACACACACACATAGATATAAACGTATTCTCCGTTGAGATATTGCAGCCGCTGCTGTGTCCAGGCCCAGGAGCCTTAGCACTGTGCTGTGATGTCACTCAATACCACTGACATCACTAGGTGTAAACAACATCTCTCCTTTGCTGTGTATGTGACTATGGAGCTGTTTGGTGATGTCGTCTATTACGGCCTTCATAGAAGCAACAGGAGATTGTTGCATCCATCTTGAACCCTCAGAACTACAGTGCTATGATGTCACTCACTTCCACAGGCCTTGCAGAGTGTAAACAACAACAACCCAGCTTTGTTGTGTATGTAACCATAGGGATTTGTGATGTCACCTAGAACCTTCACAGCAGCGACAGCTTTATGAGGAGCATCAGCACTGCTCTGCCTGAGCAGAACCATCACCGCCATAGGTTGTCAAATAACCCGGATTTAACCCACACAGGTAAGTCCAATGGGGTGCAGGCATGTCCTCTATGCTTACAGCTTCCCGTGGGTGTTGGTTTGATACCGTTTGGGGACAGCCAAGGAGGCATCTGCAGGCAACAAAGGTAGGTGTGTGCTTGTGTGTGTGTTTCCTATGCAGATCCTAAGCCCAGTGTCACATGCAAGTAGGAGGAGTAAGAAGGGTTCCTGGCAAATCCGGGTTATGGATTGCATTTAAAAAGGCCCCGTGGGAGTGCAATGGGCCCCTGTCTTGCTGCTTAGCAATAATGGTATGGGTTTAGGTTCTGCTGTGTGTACTGGTGGTTGACTGCCCCCCAGCCCAGAGTGTGCATGGAAAATTGTCTGGCAGCCTCCCTGACAGCAAGCAGTGATAGTGCCCATGAAGGGGACCTTGTTGGGCCCGCCCCTTTCACGGTTATCGCTTCTCGGCCTTTTGGCTAAGATCAAGTGTAGTATCTGTTCTTATCAGTTTAATATCTGATACGTCCCCTATCTGGGGACCATATATTAAATGGATTTTTGAGAACGGGGGCCGATTTCGAAGCTTGCTTCCGTCGCCCTATGCATTGACCCGATATGGCAGTATCTTTGGGTACAGTGCACCACCCCCTTACAGGGTTAAAAAGAAAGATTCCTACTTTCATTGCTACCTGCTTGCTGGCTAGCCAGCTAGCCAGCCCTGTGGGCCTTGCTGCTGCTGCAGCCAAAAAACAAAAGGTGGTGCTGCTGCTGCTTCTGCTGCTTCTGCTTCTGCTTGTGTCTGGCCCCTGTTGGAGCGTCCAGGCACAGGACTTCTGCTGCTGCTGACTAAATGGCCTCCTTAATTGGATCATTTGAGTAGCCAGCACACCTGTGCAGGTAGGGCATGACATGATAGGCAGCTGCCTTGATAGCGGGTGGGTGCTGAATGTTCCTAATTGACAAAATAAGATTAATGCTTATGAAGAAATATAAAATCTCATCCCTTCCCCAATATCGCGCCACACCCCTACCCCTTAATTCCCTGGTTGAACGTGATGGACATATGTCTTTTTTCGACCGTACTAACTATGTAACTATGTAACATAACATGGGGGGGGGGGGGGGGGGGTCTCCTGGCTGTTCACACAGGTGTGTCATTGCTGTACATTGACCATGCATTGCTTCTGTGGTATTGCAAAGGCAAAGACAAATGCTTCCAGCCATCCATTGCACTAATGGATTGGTCATCAGCTGGCTGTCTATGTCCCGCATCAATATAGACCAAAGTACAGAGGGTTAGGCTATGCTATTGTGCACCTACCTGATGCATCAGAAGGTGCGAGGCCCTTGCTAAATTCTGTGCACAGACTTTGAGATCTATGCTTTAGACTGTATCTAAACCTGCTCCAACATGGACTGACATTCTGGCCTACTTTCAGCCGATGCGACTTGTCTGTCGCTGAACAGTCGCTTTTTATGTATTCAGCACCTATGTATAATGTTGTAAAAATGCTCTAGAAGCTAAAGTCGCAGAAATGTCACACATATTTGGCCTGCAACTTTCTGTGTGACAAATTCAGACAGGAAAAATCAGTATAAATCCTTAGAAAATTATCCCCCAGTGTCTCCATCTGCTGGCGGTATTGAATAAGCATTGCTGCACTGATGGGGTATGCATTAGACGAAAAAAAAGAAGAAAAAGAAGAATAATACGCCCAGAAAAGAGGCGAAAAGGAGAAAAACGTAAAAAAACGTGAAAAAAAAGTAAGAGGAAGAGAAGGGAAAAAAAGGTGGAAATGGGTTTAAAAGTGATTTCGGCGGAGAAATATATATATATATATATATATATATATATATATATATATATGCGCACACACACACATAGATATAAACGTATTCTCCGTTGAGATATTGCAGCCGCTGCTGTGTCCAGGCCCAGGAGCCTTAGCACTGTGCTGTGATGTCACTCAATACCACTGACATCACTAGGTGTAAACAACATCTCTCCTTTGCTGTGTATGTGACTATGGAGCTGTTTGGTGATGTCGTCTATTACGGCCTTCATAGAAGCAACAGGAGATTGTTGCATCCATCTTGAACCCTCAGAACTACAGTGCTATGATGTCACTCACTTCCACAGGCCTTGCAGAGTGTAAACAACAACAACCCAGCTTTGTTGTGTATGTAACCATAGGGATTTGTGATGTCACCTAGAACCTTCACAGCAGCGACAGCTTTATGAGGAGCATCAGCACTGCTCTGCCTGAGCAGAACCATCACCGCCATAGGTTGTCAAATAACCCGGATTTAACCCACACAGGTAAGTCCAATGGGGTGCAGGCATGTCCTCTATGCTTACAGCTTCCCGTGGGTGTTGGTTTGATACCGTTTGGGGACAGCCAAGGAGGCATCTGCAGGCAACAAAGGTAGGTGTGTGCTTGTGTGTGTGTTTCCTATGCAGATCCTAAGCCCAGTGTCACATGCAAGTAGGAGGAGTAAGAAGGGTTCCTGGCAAATCCGGGTTATGGATTGCATTTAAAAAGGCCCCGTGGGAGTGCAATGGGCCCCTGTCTTGCTGCTTAGCAATAATGGTATGGGTTTAGGTTCTGCTGTGTGTACTGGTGGTTGACTGCCCCCCAGCCCAGAGTGTGCATGGAAAATTGTCTGGCAGCCTCCCTGACAGCAAGCAGTGATAGTGCCCATGAAGGGGACCTTGTTGGGCCCGCCCCTTTCACGGTTATCGCTTCTCGGCCTTTTGGCTAAGATCAAGTGTAGTATCTGTTCTTATCAGTTTAATATCTGATACGTCCCCTATCTGGGGACCATATATTAAATGGATTTTTGAGAACGGGGGCCGATTTCGAAGCTTGCTTCCGTCGCCCTATGCATTGACCCGATATGGCGGTACAGTGCACCACCCCCTTACAGGGTTAAAAAGAAAGATTCCTACTTTCATTGCTACCTGCTTGCTGGCTACCCAGCTAGCCAGCCCTGTGGGCCTTGCTGCTGCTGCAGCCAAAAAACAAAAGGTGGTGCTGCTGCTGCTTCTGCTGCTTCTGCTTCTGCTTGTGTCTGGCCCCTGTTGGAGCGTCCAGGCACAGGACTTCTGCTGCTGCTGACTAAATGGCCTCCTTAATTGGATCATTTGAGTAGCCAGCACACCTGTGCAGGTAGGGCATGACATGATAGGCAGCTGCCTTGATAGCGGGTGGGTGCTGAATGTTCCTAATTGACAAAATAAGATTAATGCTTATGAAGAAATATAAAATCTCATCCCTTCCCCAATATCGCGCCACACCCCTACCCCTTAATTCCCTGGTTGAACTTGATGGACATATGTCTTTTTTCGACCGTACTAACTATGTAACTATGTAACATAACATGGGGGGGGGGGTCTCCTGGCTGTTCACACAGGTGTGTCATTGCTGTACATTGACCATGCATTGCTTCTGTGGTATTGCAAAGGCAAAGACAAATGCTTCCAGCCATCCATTGCACTAATGGATTGGTCATCAGCTGGCTGTCTATGTCCCGCATCAATATAGACCAAAGTACAGAGGGTTAGGCTATGCTATTGTGCACCTACCTGATGCATCAGAAGGTGCGAGGCCCTTGCTAAATTCTGTGCACAGACTTTGAGATCTATGCTTTAGACTGTATCTA
Source organism: Hyla sarda (assembly GCF_029499605.1). Taxonomy (NCBI): domain Eukaryota; kingdom Metazoa; phylum Chordata; class Amphibia; order Anura; family Hylidae; genus Hyla; species Hyla sarda. The sequence goes on from NW_026610605.1 coordinate 36,875, forward strand.
AACCTGCTCCAACATGGACTGACATTCTGGCCTACTTTCAGCCGATGCGACTTGTCTGTCGCTGAACAGTCGCTTTTTATGTATTCAGCACCTATGTATAATGTTGTAAAAATGCTCTAGAAGCTAAAGTCGCAGAAATGTCACACATATTTGGCCTGCAACTTTCTGTGCGACAAATTCAGACAGGAAAAATCAGTATAAATCCTTAGAAAATTATCCCCCAGTGTCTCCATCTGCTGGCGGTATTGAATAAGCATTGCTGCACTGATGGGGTATGCATTAGACGAAAAAAAAGAAGAAAAAGAAGAATAATACGCCCAGAAAAGAGGCGAAAAGGAGAAAAACGTAAAAAAACGTGAAAAAAAAGTAAGAGGAAGAGAAGGGAAAAAAAGGTGGAAATGGGTTTAAAAGTGATTTCGGCGGAGAAATATATATATATATATATATATATATATATATATATATATATATATATATGCGCACACACACACATAGATATAAACGTATTCTCCGTTGAGATATTGCAGCCGCTGCTGTGTCCAGGCCCAGGAGCCTTAGCACTGTGCTGTGATGTCACTCAATACCACTGACATCACTAGGTGTAAACAACATCTCTCCTTTGCTGTGTATGTGACTATGGAGCTGTTTGGTGATGTCGTCTATTACGGCCTTCATAGAAGCAACAGGAGATTGTTGCATCCATCTTGAACCCTCAGAACTACAGTGCTATGATGTCACTCACTTCCACAGGCCTTGCAGAGTGTAAACAACAACAACCCAGCTTTGTTGTGTATGTAACCATAGGGATTTGTGATGTCACCTAGAACCTTCACAGCAGCGACAGCTTTATGAGGAGCATCAGCACTGCTCTGCCTGAGCAGAACCATCACCGCCATAGGTTGTCAAATAACCCGGATTTAACCCACACAGGTAAGTCCAATGGGGTGCAGGCATGTCCTCTATGCTTACAGCTTCCCGTGGGTGTTGGTTTGATACCGTTTGGGGACAGCCAAGGAGGCATCTGCAGGCAACAAAGGTAGGTGTGTGCTTGTGTGTGTGTTTCCTATGCAGATCCTAAGCCCAGTGTCACATGCAAGTAGGAGGAGTAAGAAGGGTTCCTGGCAAATCCGGGTTATGGATTGCATTTAAAAAGGCCCCGTGGGAGTGCAATGGGCCCCTGTCTTGCTGCTTAGCAATAATGGTATGGGTTTAGGTTCTGCTGTGTGTACTGGTGGTTGACTGCCCCCCAGCCCAGAGTGTGCATGGAAAATTGTCTGGCAGCCTCCCTGACAGCAAGCAGTGATAGTGCCCATGAAGGGGACCTTGTTGGGCCCGCCCCTTTCACGGTTATCGCTTCTCGGCCTTTTGGCTAAGATCAAGTGTAGTATCTGTTCTTATCAGTTTAATATCTGATACGTCCCCTATCTGGGGACCATATATTAAATGGATTTTTGAGAACGGGGGCCGATTTCGAAGCTTGCTTCCGTCGCCCTATGCATTGACCCGATATGGCAGTATCTTCGGGTACAGTGCACCACCCCCTTACAGGGTTAAAAAGAAAGATTCCTACTTTCATTGCTACCTGCTTGCTGGCTAGCCAGCTAGCCAGCCCTGTGGGCCTTGCTGCTGCTGCAGCCAAAAAACAAAAGGTGGTGCTGCTGCTGCTTCTGCTGCTTCTGCTTCTGCTTGTGTCTGGCCCCTGTTGGAGCGTCCAGGCACAGGACTTCTGCTGCTGCTGACTAAATGGCCTCCTTAATTGGATCATTTGAGTAGCCAGCACACCTGTGCAGGTAGGGCATGACATGATAGGCAGCTGCCTTGATAGCGGGTGGGTGCTGAATGTTCCTAATTGACAAAATAAGATTAATGCTTATGAAGAAATATAAAATCTCATCCCTTCCCCAATATCGCGCCACACCCCTACCCCTTAATTCCCTGGTTGAACTTGATGGACATATGTCTTTTTTCGACCGTACTAACTATGTAACTATGTAACATAACATGGGGGGGGGGTCTCCTGGCTGTTCACACAGGTGTGTCATTGCTGTACATTGACCATGCATTGCTTCTGTGGTATTGCAAAGGCAAAGACAAATGCTTCCAGCCATCCATTGCACTAATGGATTGGTCATCAGCTGGCTGTCTATGTCCCGCATCAATATAGACCAAAGTACAGAGGGTTAGGCTATGCTATTGTGCACCTACCTGATGCATCAGAAGGTGCGAGGCCCTTGCTAAATTCTGTGCACAGACTTTGAGATCTATGCTTTAGACTGTATCTAAACCTGCTCCAACATGGACTGACATTCTGGCCTACTTTCAGCCGATGCGACTTGTCTGTCGCTGAACAGTCGCTTTTTATGTATTCAGCACCTATGTATAATGTTGTAAAAATGCTCTAGAAGCTAAAGTCGCAGAAATGTCACACATATTTGGCCTGCAACTTTCTGTGCGACAAATTCAGACAGGAAAAATCAGTATAAATCCTTAGAAAATTATCCCCCAGTGTCTCCATCTGCTGGCGGTATTGAATAAGCATTGCTGCACTGATGGGGTATGCATTAGACGAAAAAAAAGAAGAAAAAGAAGAATAATACGCCCAGAAAAGAGGCGAAAAGGAGAAAAACGTAAAAAAACGTGAAAAAAAAGTAAGAGGAAGAGAAGGGAAAAAAAGGTGGAAATGGGTTTAAAAGTGATTTCGGCGGAGAAATATATATATATATATATATATATATATATATATATATATGCGCACACACACACATAGATATAAACGTATTCTCCGTTGAGATATTGCAGCCGCTGCTGTGTCCAGGCCCAGGAGCCTTAGCACTGTGCTGTGATGTCACTCAATACCACTGACATCACTAGGTGTAAACAACATCTCTCCTTTGCTGTGTATGTGACTATGGAGCTGTTTGGTGATGTCGTCTATTACGGCCTTCATAGAAGCAACAGGAGATTGTTGCATCCATCTTGAACCCTCAGAACTACAGTGCTATGATGTCACTCACTTCCACAGGCCTTGCAGAGTGTAAACAACAACAACCCAGCTTTGTTGTGTATGTAACCATAGGGATTTGTGATGTCACCTAGAACCTTCACAGCAGCGACAGCTTTATGAGGAGCATCAGCACTGCTCTGCCTGAGCAGAACCATCACCGCCATAGGTTGTCAAATAACCCGGATTTAACCCACACAGGTAAGTCCAATGGGGTGCAGGCATGTCCTCTATGCTTACAGCTTCCCGTGGGTGTTGGTTTGATACCGTTTGGGGACAGCCAAGGAGGCATCTGCAGGCAACAAAGGTAGGTGTGTGCTTGTGTGTGTGTTTCCTATGCAGATCCTAAGCCCAGTGTCACATGCAAGTAGGAGGAGTAAGAAGGGTTCCTGGCAAATCCGGGTTATGGATTGCATTTAAAAAGGCCCCGTGGGAGTGCAATGGGCCCCTGTCTTGCTGCTTAGCAATAATGGTATGGGTTTAGGTTCTGCTGTGTGTACTGGTGGTTGACTGCCCCCCAGCCCAGAGTGTGCATGGAAAATTGTCTGGCAGCCTCCCTGACAGCAAGCAGTGATAGTGCCCATGAAGGGGACCTTGTTGGGCCCGCCCCTTTCACGGTTATCGCTTCTCGGCCTTTTGGCTAAGATCAAGTGTAGTATCTGTTCTTATCAGTTTAATATCTGATACGTCCCCTATCTGGGGACCATATATTAAATGGATTTTTGAGAACGGGGGCCGATTTCGAAGCTTGCTTCCGTCGCCCTATGCATTGACCCGATATGGCAGTATCTTCGGGTACAGTGCACCACCCCCTTACAGGGTTAAAAAGAAAGATTCCTACTTTCATTGCTACCTGCTTGCTGGCTAGCCAGCTAGCCAGCCCTGTGGGCCTTGCTGCTGCTGCAGCCAAAAAACAAAAGGTGGTGCTGCTGCTGCTTCTGCTGCTTCTGCTTCTGCTTGTGTCTGGCCCCTGTTGGAGCGTCCAGGCACAGGACTTCTGCTGCTGCTGACTAAATGGCCTCCTTAATTGGATCATTTGAGTAGCCAGCACACCTGTGCAGGTAGGGCATGACATGATAGGCAGCTGCCTTGATAGCGGGTGGGTGCTGAATGTTCCTAATTGACAAAATAAGATTAATGCTTATGAAGAAATATAAAATCTCATCCCTTCCCCAATATCGCGCCACACCCCTACCCCTTAATTCCCTGGTTGAACTTGATGGACATATGTCTTTTTTCGACCGTACTAACTATGTAACTATGTAACATAACATGGGGGGGGGGGTCTCCTGGCTGTTCACACAGGTGTGTCATTGCTGTACATTGACCATGCATTGCTTCTGTGGTATTGCAAAGGCAAAGACAAATGCTTCCAGCCATCCATTGCACTAATGGATTGGTCATCAGCTGGCTGTCTATGTCCCGCATCAATATAGACCAAAGTACAGAGGGTTAGGCTATGCTATTGTGCACCTACCTGATGCATCAGAAGGTGCGAGGCCCTTGCTAAATTCTGTGCACAGACTTTGAGATCTATGTTTTAGACTGTATCTAAACCTGCTCCAACATGGACTGACATTCTGGCCTACTTTCAGCCGATGCGACTTGTCTGTCGCTGAACAGTCGCTTTTTATGTATTCAGCACCTATGTATAATGTTGTAAAAATGCTCTAGAAGCTAAAGTCGCAGAAATGTCACACATATTTGGCCTGCAACTTTCTGTGCGACAAATTCAGACAGGAAAAATCAGTATAAATCCTTAGAAAATTATCCCCCAGTGTCTCCATCTGCTGGCGGTATTGAATAAGCATTGCTGCACTGATGGGGTATGCATTAGACGAAAAAAAAGAAGAAAAAGAAGAATAATACGCCCAGAAAAGAGGCGAAAAGGAGAAAAACGTAAAAAAACGTGAAAAAAAAGTAAGAGGAAGAGAAGGGAAAAAAAGGTGGAAATGGGTTTAAAAGTGATTTCGGCGGAGAAATATATATATATATATATATATATATATATATATATATATATATGCGCACACACACACATAGATATAAACGTATTCTCCGTTGAGATATTGCAGCCGCTGCTGTGTCCAGGCCCAGGAGCCTTAGCACTGTGCTGTGATGTCACTCAATACCACTGACATCACTAGGTGTAAACAACATCTCTCCTTTGCTGTGTATGTGACTATGGAGCTGTTTGGTGATGTCGTCTATTACGGCCTTCATAGAAGCAACAGGAGATTGTTGCATCCATCTTGAACCCTCAGAACTACAGTGCTATGATGTCACTCACTTCCACAGGCCTTGCAGAGTGTAAACAACAACAACCCAGCTTTGTTGTGTATGTAACCATAGGGATTTGTGATGTCACCTAGAACCTTCACAGCAGCGACAGCTTTATGAGGAGCATCAGCACTGCTCTGCCTGAGCAGAACCATCACCGCCATAGGTTGTCAAATAACCCGGATTTAACCCACACAGGTAAGTCCAATGGGGTGCAGGCATGTCCTCTATGCTTACAGCTTCCCGTGGGTGTTGGTTTGATACCGTTTGGGGACAGCCAAGGAGGCATCTGCAGGCAACAAAGGTAGGTGTGTGCTTGTGTGTGTGTTTCCTATGCAGATCCTAAGCCCAGTGTCACATGCAAGTAGGAGGAGTAAGAAGGGTTCCTGGCAAATCCGGGTTATGGATTGCATTTAAAAAGGCCCCGTGGGAGTGCAATGGGCCCCTGTCTTGCTGCTTAGCAATAATGGTATGGGTTTAGGTTCTGCTGTGTGTACTGGTGGTTGACTGCCCCCCAGCCCAGAGTGTGCATGGAAAATTGTCTGGCAGCCTCCCTGACAGCAAGCAGTGATAGTGCCCATGAAGGGGACCTTGTTGGGCCCGCCCCTTTCACGGTTATCGCTTCTCGGCCTTTTGGCTAAGATCAAGTGTAGTATCTGTTCTTATCAGTTTAATATCTGATACGTCCCCTATCTGGGGACCATATATTAAATGGATTTTTGAGAACGGGGGCCGATTTCGAAGCTTGCTTCCGTCGCCCTATGCATTGACCCGATATGGCAGTATCTTCGGGTACAGTGCACCACCCCCTTACAGGGTTAAAAAGAAAGATTCCTACTTTCATTGCTACCTGCTTGCTGGCTAGCCAGCTAGCCAGCCCTGTGGGCCTTGCTGCTGCTGCAGCCAAAAAACAAAAGGTGGTGCTGCTGCTGCTTCTGCTGCTTCTGCTTCTGCTTGTGTCTGGCCCCTGTTGGAGCGTCCAGGCACAGGACTTCTGCTGCTGCTGACTAAATGGCCTCCTTAATTGGATCATTTGAGTAGCCAGCACACCTGTGCAGGTAGGGCATGACATGATAGGCAGCTGCCTTGATAGCGGGTGGGTGCTGAATGTTCCTAATTGACAAAATAAGATTAATGCTTATGAAGAAATATAAAATCTCATCCCTTCCCCAATATCGCGCCACACCCCTACCCCTTAATTCCCTGGTTGAACTTGATGGACATATGTCTTTTTTCGACCGTACTAACTATGTAACTATGTAACATAACATGGGGGGGGGGGTCTCCTGGCTGTTCACACAGGTGTGTCATTGCTGTACATTGACCATGCATTGCTTCTGTGGTATTGCAAAGGCAAAGACAAATGCTTCCAGCCATCCATTGCACTAATGGATTGGTCATCAGCTGGCTGTCTATGTCCCGCATCAATATAGACCAAAGTACAGAGGGTTAGGCTATGCTATTGTGCACCTACCTGATGCATCAGAAGGTGCGAGGCCCTTGCTAAATTCTGTGCACAGACTTTGAGATCTATGCTTTAGACTGTATCTAAACCTGCTCCAACATGGACTGACATTCTGGCCTACTTTCAGCCGATGCGACTTGTCTGTCGCTGAACAGTCGCTTTTTATGTATTCAGCACCTATGTATAATGTTGTAAAAATGCTCTAGAAGCTAAAGTCGCAGAAATGTCACACATATTTGGCCTGCAACTTTCTGTGCGACAAATTCAGACAGGAAAAATCAGTATAAATCCTTAGAAAATTATCCCCCAGTGTCTCCATCTGCTGGCGGTATTGAATAAGCATTGCTGCACTGATGGGGTATGCATTAGACGAAAAAAAAGAAGAAAAAGAAGAATAATACGCCCAGAAAAGAGGCGAAAAGGAGAAAAACGTAAAAAAACGTGAAAAAAAAGTAAGAGGAAGAGAAGGGAAAAAAAGGTGGAAATGGGTTTAAAAGTGATTTCGGCGGAGAAATATATATATATATATATATATATATATATATATATATATATGCGCACACACACACATAGATATAAACGTATTCTCCGTTGAGATATTGCAGCCGCTGCTGTGTCCAGGCCCAGGAGCCTTAGCACTGTGCTGTGATGTCACTCAATACCACTGACATCACTAGGTGTAAACAACATCTCTCCTTTGCTGTGTATGTGACTATGGAGCTGTTTGGTGATGTCGTCTATTACGGCCTTCATAGAAGCAACAGGAGATTGTTGCATCCATCTTGAACCCTCAGAACTACAGTGCTATGATGTCACTCACTTCCACAGGCCTTGCAGAGTGTAAACAACAACAACCCAGCTTTGTTGTGTATGTAACCATAGGGATTTGTGATGTCACCTAGAACCTTCACAGCAGCGACAGCTTTATGAGGAGCATCAGCACTGCTCTGCCTGAGCAGAACCATCACCGCCATAGGTTGTCAAATAACCCGGATTTAACCCACACAGGTAAGTCCAATGGGGTGCAGGCATGTCCTCTATGCTTACAGCTTCCCGTGGGTGTTGGTTTGATACCGTTTGGGGACAGCCAAGGAGGCATCTGCAGGCAACAAAGGTAGGTGTGTGCTTGTGTGTGTGTTTCCTATGCAGATCCTAAGCCCAGTGTCACATGCAAGTAGGAGGAGTAAGAAGGGTTCCTGGCAAATCCGGGTTATGGATTGCATTTAAAAAGGCCCCGTGGGAGTGCAATGGGCCCCTGTCTTGCTGCTTAGCAATAATGGTATGGGTTTAGGTTCTGCTGTGTGTACTGGTGGTTGACTGCCCCCCAGCCCAGAGTGTGCATGGAAAATTGTCTGGCAGCCTCCCTGACAGCAAGCAGTGATAGTGCCCATGAAGGGGACCTTGTTGGGCCCGCCCCTTTCACGGTTATCGCTTCTCGGCCTTTTGGCTAAGATCAAGTGTAGTATCTGTTCTTATCAGTTTAATATCTGATACGTCCCCTATCTGGGGACCATATATTAAATGGATTTTTGAGAACGGGGGCCGATTTCGAAGCTTGCTTCCGTCGCCCTATGCATTGACCCGATATGGCAGTATCTTCGGGTACAGTGCACCACCCCCTTACAGGGTTAAAAAGAAAGATTCCTACTTTCATTGCTACCTGCTTGCTGGCTAGCCAGCTAGCCAGCCCTGTGGGCCTTGCTGCTGCTGCAGCCAAAAAACAAAAGGTGGTGCTGCTGCTGCTTCTGCTGCTTCTGCTTCTGCTTGTGTCTGGCCCCTGTTGGAGCGTCCAGGCACAGGACTTCTGCTGCTGCTGACTAAATGGCCTCCTTAATTGGATCATTTGAGTAGCCAGCACACCTGTGCAGGTAGGGCATGACATGATAGGCAGCTGCCTTGATAGCGGGTGGGTGCTGAATGTTCCTAATTGACAAAATAAGATTAATGCTTATGAAGAAATATAAAATCTCATCCCTTCCCCAATATCGCGCCACACCCCTACCCCTTAATTCCCTGGTTGAACTTGATGGACATATGTCTTTTTTCGACCGTACTAACTATGTAACTATGTAACATAACATGGGGGGGGGGGGTCTCCTGGCTGTTCACACAGGTGTGTCATTGCTGTACATTGACCATGCATTGCTTCTGTGGTATTGCAAAGGCAAAGACAAATGCTTCCAGCCATCCATTGCACTAATGGATTGGTCATCAGCTGGCTGTCTATGTCCCGCATCAATATAGACCAAAGTACAGAGGGTTAGGCTATGCTATTGTGCACCTACCTGATGCATCAGAAGGTGCGAGGCCCTTGCTAAATTCTGTGCACAGACTTTGAGATCTATGCTTTAGACTGTATCTAAACCTGCTCCAACATGGACTGACATTCTGGCCTACTTTCAGCCGATGCGACTTGTCTGTCGCTGAACAGTCGCTTTTTATGTATTCAGCACCTATGTATAATGTTGTAAAAATGCTCTAGAAGCTAAAGTCGCAGAAATGTCACACATATTTGGCCTGCAACTTTCTGTGCGACAAATTCAGACAGGAAAAATCAGTATAAATCCTTAGAAAATTATCCCCCAGTGTCTCCATCTGCTGGCGGTATTGAATAAGCATTGCTGCACTGATGGGGTATGCATTAGACGAAAAAAAAGAAGAAAAAGAAGAATAATACGCCCAGAAAAGAGGCGAAAAGGAGAAAAACGTAAAAAAACGTGAAAAAAAAGTAAGAGGAAGAGAAGGGGAAAAAAAGGTGGAAATGGGTTTAAAAGTGATTTCGGCGGAGAAATATATATATATATATATATATATATATATATATATATATATATATATGCGCACACACACACATAGATATAAACGTATTCTCCGTTGAGATATTGCAGCCGCTGCTGTGTCCAGGCCCAGGAGCCTTAGCACTGTGCTGTGATGTCACTCAATACCACTGACATCACTAGGTGTAAACAACATCTCTCCTTTGCTGTGTATGTGACTATGGAGCTGTTTGGTGATGTCGTCTATTACGGCCTTCATAGAAGCAACAGGAGATTGTTGCATCCATCTTGAACCCTCAGAACTACAGTGCTATGATGTCACTCACTTCCACAGGCCTTGCAGAGTGTAAACAACAACAACCCAGCTTTGTTGTGTATGTAACCATAGGGATTTGTGATGTCACCTAGAACCTTCACAGCAGCGACAGCTTTATGAGGAGCATCAGCACTGCTCTGCCTGAGCAGAACCATCACCGCCATAGGTTGTCAAATAACCCGGATTTAACCCACACAGGTAAGTCCAATGGGGTGCAGGCATGTCCTCTATGCTTACAGCTTCCCGTGGGTGTTGGTTTGATACCGTTTGGGGACAGCCAAGGAGGCATCTGCAGGCAACAAAGGTAGGTGTGTGCTTGTGTGTGTGTTTCCTATGCAGATCCTAAGCCCAGTGTCACATGCAAGTAGGAGGAGTAAGAAGGGTTCCTGGCAAATCCGGGTTATGGATTGCATTTAAAAAGGCCCCGTGGGAGTGCAATGGGCCCCTGTCTTGCTGCTTAGCAATAATGGTATGGGTTTAGGTTCTGCTGTGTGTACTGGTGGTTGACTGCCCCCCAGCCCAGAGTGTGCATGGAAAATTGTCTGGCAGCCTCCCTGACAGCAAGCAGTGATAGTGCCCATGAAGGGGACCTTGTTGGGCCCGCCCCTTTCACGGTTATCGCTTCTCGGCGTTTTGGCTAAGATCAAGTGTAGTATCTGTTCTTATCAGTTTAATATCTGATACGTCCCCTATCTGGGGACCATATATTAAATGGATTTTTGAGAACGGGGGCCGATTTCGAAGCTTGCTTCCGTCGCCCTATGCATTGACCCGATATGGCAGTATCTTCGGGTACAGTGCACCACCCCCTTACAGGGTTAAAAAGAAAGATTCCTACTTTCATTGCTACCTGCTTGCTGGCTACCCAGCTAGCCAGCCCTGTGGGCCTTGCTGCTGCTGCAGCCAAAAAACAAAAGGTGGTGCTGCTGCTGCTTCTGCTGCTTCTGCTTCTGCTTGTGTCTGGCCCCTGTTGGAGCGTCCAGGCACAGGACTTCTGCTGCTGCTGACTAAATGGCCTCCTTAATTGGATCATTTGAGTAGCCAGCACACCTGTGCAGGTAGGGCATGACATGATAGGCAGCTGCCTTGATAGCGGGTGGGTGCTGAATGTTCCTAATTGACAAAATAAGATTAATGCTTATGAAGAAATATAAAATCTCATCCCTTCCCCAATATCGCGCCACACCCCTACCCCTTAATTCCCTGGTTGAACTTGATGGACATATGTCTTTTTTCGACCGTACTAACTATGTAACTATGTAACATAACATGGGGGGGGGGGTCTCCTGGCTGTTCACACAGGTGTGTCATTGCTGTACATTGACCATGCATTGCTTCTGTGGTATTGCAAAGGCAAAGACAAATGCTTCCAGCCATCCATTGCACTAATGGATTGGTCATCAGCTGGCTGTCTATGTCCCGCATCAATATAGACCAAAGTACAGAGGGTTAGGCTATGCTATTGTGCACCTACCTGATGCATCAGAAGGTGCGAGGCCCTTGCTAAATTCTGTGCACAGACTTTGAGATCTATGCTTTAGACTGTATCTAAACCTGCTCCAACATGGACTGACATTCTGGCCTACTTTCAGCCGATGCGACTTGTCTGTCGCTGAACAGTCGCTTTTTATGTATTCAGCACCTATGTATAATGTTGTAAAAATGCTCTAGAAGCTAAAGTCGCAGAAATGTCACACATATTTGGCCTGCAACTTTCTGTGCGACAAATTCAGACAGGAAAAATCAGTATAAATCCTTAGAAAATTATCCCCCAGTGTCTCCATCTGCTGGCGGTATTGAATAAGCATTGCTGCACTGATGGGGTATGCATTAGACGAAAAAAAAGAAGAAAAAGAAGAATAATACGCCCAGAAAAGAGGCGAAAAGGAGAAAAACGTAAAAAAACGTGAAAAAAAAGTAAGAGGAAGAGAAGGGAAAAAAAGGTGGAAATGGGTTTAAAAGTGATTTCGGCGGAGAAATATATATATATATATATATATATATATATATATATGCGCACACACACACATAGATATAAACGTATTCTCCGTTGAGATATTGCAGCCGCTGCTGTGTCCAGGCCCAGGAGCCTTAGCACTGTGCTGTGATGTCACTCAATACCACTGACATCACTAGGTGTAAACAACATCTCTCCTTTGCTGTGTATGTGACTATGGAGCTGTTTGGTGATGTCGTCTATTACGGCCTTCATAGAAGCAACAGGAGATTGTTGCATCCATCTTGAACCCTCAGAACTACAGTGCTATGATGTCACTCACTTCCACAGGCCTTGCAGAGTGTAAACAACAACAACCCAGCTTTGTTGTGTATGTAACCATAGGGATTTGTGATGTCACCTAGAACCTTCACAGCAGCGACAGCTTTATGAGGAGCATCAGCACTGCTCTGCCTGAGCAGAACCATCACCGCCATAGGTTGTCAAATAACCCGGATTTAACCCACACAGGTAAGTCCAATGGGGTGCAGGCATGTCCTCTATGCTTACAGCTTCCCGTGGGTGTTGGTTTGATACCGTTTGGGGACAGCCAAGGAGGCATCTGCAGGCAACAAAGGTAGGTGTGTGCTTGTGTGTGTGTTTCCTATGCAGATCCTAAGCCCAGTGTCACATGCAAGTAGGAGGAGTAAGAAGGGTTCCTGGCAAATCCGGGTTATGGATTGCATTTAAAAAGGCCCCGTGGGAGTGCAATGGGCCCCTGTCTTGCTGCTTAGCAATAATGGTATGGGTTTAGGTTCTGCTGTGTGTACTGGTGGTTGACTGCCCCCCAGCCCAGAGTGTGCATGGAAAATTGTCTGGCAGCCTCCCTGACAGCAAGCAGTGATAGTGCCCATGAAGGGGACCTTGTTGGGCCCGCCCCTTTCACGGTTATCGCTTCTCGGCCTTTTGGCTAAGATCAAGTGTAGTATCTGTTCTTATCAGTTTAATATCTGATACGTCCCCTATCTGGGGACCATATATTAAATGGATTTTTGAGAACGGGGGCCGATTTCGAAGCTTGCTTCCGTCGCCCTATGCATTGACCCGATATGGCAGTATCTTCGGGTACAGTGCACCACCCCCTTACAGGGTTAAAAAGAAAGATTCCTACTTTCATTGCTACCTGCTTGCTGGCTAGCCAGCTAGCCAGCCCTGTGGGCCTTGCTGCTGCTGCAGCCAAAAAACAAAAGGTGGTGCTGCTGCTGCTTCTGCTGCTTCTGCTTCTGCTTGTGTCTGGCCCCTGTTGGAGCGTCCAGGCACAGGACTTCTGCTGCTGCTGACTAAATGGCCTCCTTAATTGGATCATTTGAGTAGCCAGCACACCTGTGCAGGTAGGGCATGACATGATAGGCAGCTGCCTTGATAGCGGGTGGGTGCTGAATGTTCCTAATTGACAAAATAAGATTAATGCTTATGAAGAAATATAAAATCTCATCCCTTCCCCAATATCGCGCCACACCCCTACCCCTTAATTCCCTGGTTGAACTTGATGGACATATGTCTTTTTTCGACCGTACTAACTATGTAACTATGTAACATAACATGGGGGGGGGGGGGGTCTCCTGGCTGTTCACACAGGTGTGTCATTGCTGTACATTGACCATGCATTGCTTCTGTGGTATTGCAAAGGCAAAGACAAATGCTTCCAGCCATCCATTGCACTAATGGATTGGTCATCAGCTGGCTGTCTATGTCCCGCATCAATATAGACCAAAGTACAGAGGGTTAGGCTATGCTATTGTGCACCTACCTGATGCATCAGAAGGTGCGAGGCCCTTGCTAAATTCTGTGCACAGACTTTAAGATCTATGCTTTAGACTGTATCTAAACCTGCTCCAACATGGACTGACATTCTGGCCTACTTTCAGCCGATGCGACTTGTCTGTCGCTGAACAGTCGCTTTTTATGTATTCAGCACCTATGTATAATGTTGTAAAAATGCTCTAGAAGCTAAAGTCGCAGAAATGTCACACATATTTGGCCTGCAACTTTCTGTGCGACAAATTCAGACAGGAAAAATCAGTATAAATCCTTAGAAAATTATCCCCCAGTGTCTCCATCTGCTGGCGGTATTGAATAAGCATTGCTGCACTGATGGGGTATGCATTAGACGAAAAAAAAGAAGAAAAAGAAGAATAATACGCCCAGAAAAGAGGCGAAAAGGAGAAAAACGTAAAAAAACGTGAAAAAAAAGTAAGAGGAAGAGAAGGGAAAAAAAGGTGGAAATGGGTTTAAAAGTGATTTCGGCGGAGAAATATATATATATATATATATATATATATATATATATATATATATATGCGCACACACACACATAGATATAAACGTATTCTCCGTTGAGATATTGCAGCCGCTGCTGTGTCCAGGCCCAGGAGCCTTAGCACTGTGCTGTGATGTCACTCAATACCACTGACATCACTAGGTGTAAACAACATCTCTCCTTTGCTGTGTATGTGACTATGGAGCTGTTTGGTGATGTCGTCTATTACGGCCTTCATAGAAGCAACAGGAGATTGTTGCATCCATCTTGAACCCTCAGAACTACAGTGCTATGATGTCACTCACTTCCACAGGCCTTGCAGAGTGTAAACAACAACAACCCAGCTTTGTTGTGTATGTAACCATAGGGATTTGTGATGTCACCTAGAACCTTCACAGCAGCGACAGCTTTATGAGGAGCATCAGCACTGCTCTGCCTGAGCAGAACCATCACCGCCATAGGTTGTCAAATAACCCGGATTTAACCCACACAGGTAAGTCCAATGGGGTGCAGGCATGTCCTCTATGCTTACAGCTTCCCGTGGGTGTTGGTTTGATACCGTTTGGGGACAGCCAAGGAGGCATCTGCAGGCAACAAAGGTAGGTGTGTGCTTGTGTGTGTGTTTCCTATGCAGATCCTAAGCCCAGTGTCACATGCAAGTAGGAGGAGTAAGAAGGGTTCCTGGCAAATCCGGGTTATGGATTGCATTTAAAAAGGCCCCGTGGGAGTGCAATGGGCCCCTGTCTTGCTGCTTAGCAATAATGGTATGGGTTTAGGTTCTGCTGTGTGTACTGGTGGTTGACTGCCCCCCAGCCCAGAGTGTGCATGGAAAATTGTCTGGCAGCCTCCCTGACAGCAAGCAGTGATAGTGCCCATGAAGGGGACCTTGTTGGGCCCGCCCCTTTCACGGTTATCGCTTCTCGGCCTTTTGGCTAAGATCAAGTGTAGTATCTGTTCTTATCAGTTTAATATCTGATACGTCCCCTATCTGGGGACCATATATTAAATGGATTTTTGAGAACGGGGGCCGATTTCGAAGCTTGCTTCCGTCGCCCTATGCATTGACCCGATATGGCAGTATCTTCGGGTACAGTGCACCACCCCCTTACAGGGTTAAAAAGAAAGATTCCTACTTTCATTGCTACCTGCTTGCTGGCTAGCCAGCTAGCCAGCCCTGTGGGCCTTGCTGCTGCTGCAGCCAAAAAACAAAAGGTGGTGCTGCTGCTGCTTCTGCTGCTTCTGCTTCTGCTTGTGTCTGGCCCCTGTTGGAGCGTCCAGGCACAGGACTTCTGCTGCTGCTGACTAAATGGCCTCCTTAATTGGATCATTTGAGTAGCCAGCACACCTGTGCAGGTAGGGCATGACATGATAGGCAGCTGCCTTGATAGCGGGTGGGTGCTGAATGTTCCTAATTGACAAAATAAGATTAATGCTTATGAAGAAATATAAAATCTCATCCCTTCCCCAATATCGCGCCACACCCCTACCCCTTAATTCCCTGGTTGAACTTGATGGACATATGTCTTTTTTCGACCGTACTAACTATGTAACTATGTAACATAACATGGGGGGGGGGGGGTCTCCTGGCTGTTCACACAGGTGTGTCATTGCTGTACATTGACCATGCATTGCTTCTGTGGTATTGCAAAGGCAAAGACAAATGCTTCCAGCCATCCATTGCACTAATGGATTGGTCATCAGCTGGCTGTCTATGTCCCGCATCAATATAGACCAAAGTACAGAGGGTTAGGCTATGCTATTGTGCACCTACCTGATGCATCAGAAGGTGCGAGGCCCTTGCTAAATTCTGTGCACAGACTTTGAGATCTATGCTTTAGACTGTATCTAAACCTGCTCCAACATGGACTGACATTCTGGCCTACTTTCAGCCGATGCGACTTGTCTGTCGCTGAACAGTCGCTTTTTATGTATTCAGCACCTATGTATAATGTTGTAAAAATGCTCTAGAAGCTAAAGTCGCAGAAATGTCACACATATTTGGCCTGCAACTTTCTGTGCGACAAATTCAGACAGGAAAAATCAGTATAAATCCTTAGAAAATTATCCCCCAGTGTCTCCATCTGCTGGCGGTATTGAATAAGCATTGCTGCACTGATGGGGTATGCATTAGACGAAAAAAAAGAAGAAAAAGAAGAATAATACGCCCAGAAAAGAGGCGAAAAGGAGAAAAACGTAAAAAAACGTGAAAAAAAAGTAAGAGGAAGAGAAGGGAAAAAAAGGTGGAAATGGGTTTAAAAGTGATTTCGGCGGAGAAATATATATATATATATATATATATATATATATATATATATATATATGCGCACACACACACATAGATATAAACGTATTCTCCGTTGAGATATTGCAGCCGCTGCTGTGTCCAGGCCCAGGAGCCTTAGCACTGTGCTGTGATGTCACTCAATACCACTGACATCACTAGGTGTAAACAACATCTCTCCTTTGCTGTGTATGTGACTATGGAGCTGTTTGGTGATGTCGTCTATTATGGCCTTCATAGAAGCAACAGGAGATTGTTGCATCCATCTAGAACCCTCAGAACTACAGTGCTATGATGTCACTGACTTCCACAGGCCTTGCAGAGTGTAAACAACAACAACCCAGCTTTGTTGTGTATGTAACCATAGGGATTTGTGATGTCACCTAGAACCTTCACAGCAGCGACAGCTTTATGAGGAGCATCAGCACTGCTCTGCCTGAGCAGAACCATCACCGCCATAGGTTGTCAAATAACCCGGATTTAACCCACACAGGTAAGTCCAATGGGGTGCAGGCATGTCCTCTATGCTTACAGCTTCCCGTGGGTGTTGGTTTGATACCGTTTGGGGACAGCCAAGGAGGCATCTGCAGGCAACAAAGGTAGGTGTGTGCTTGTGTGTGTGTTTCCTATGCAGATCCTAAGCCCAGTGTCACATGCAAGTAGGAGGAGTAAGAAGGGTTCCTGGCAAATCCGGGTTATGGATTGCATTTAAAAAGGCCCCGTGGGAGTGCAATGGGCCCCTGTCTTGCTGCTTAGCAATAATGGTATGGGTTTAGGTTCTGCTGTGTGTACTGGTGGTTGACTGCCCCCCAGCCCAGAGTGTGCATGGAAAATTGTCTGGCAGCCTCCCTGACAGCAAGCAGTGATAGTGCCCATGAAGGGGACCTTGTTGGGCCCGCCCCTTTCACGGTTATCGCTTCTCGGCCTTTTGGCTAAGATCAAGTGTAGTATCTGTTCTTATCAGTTTAATATCTGATACGTCCCCTATCTGGGGACCATATATTAAATGGATTTTTGAGAACGGGGGCCGATTTCGAAGCTTGCTTCCGTCGCCCTATGCATTGACCCGATATGGCAGTATCTTCGGGTACAGTGCACCACCCCCTTACAGGGTTAAAAAGAAAGATTCCTACTTTCATTGCTACCTGCTTGCTGGCTAGCCAGCTAGCCAGCCCTGTGGGCCTTGCTGCTGCTGCAGCCAAAAAACAAAAGGTGGTGCTGCTGCTGCTTCTGCTGCTTCTGCTTCTGCTTGTGTCTGGCCCCTGTTGGAGCGTCCAGGCACAGGACTTCTGCTGCTGCTGACTAAATGGCCTCCTTAATTGGATCATTTGAGTAGCCAGCACACCTGTGCAGGTAGGGCATGACATGATAGGCAGCTGCCTTGATAGCGGGTGGGTGCTGAATGTTCCTAATTGACAAAATAAGATTAATGCTTATGAAGAAATATAAAATCTCATCCCTTCCCCAATATCGCGCCACACCCCTACCCCTTAATTCCCTGGTTGAACTTGATGGACATATGTCTTTTTTCGACCGTACTAACTATGTAACTATGTAACATAACATGGGGGGGGGGGGTCTCCTGGCTGTTCACACAGGTGTGTCATTGCTGTACATTGACCATGCATTGCTTCTGTGGTATTGCAAAGGCAAAGACAAATGCTTCCAGCCATCCATTGCACTAATGGATTGGTCATCAGCTGGCTGTCTATGTCCCGCATCAATATAGACCAAAGTACAGAGGGTTAGGCTATGCTATTGTGCACCTACCTGATGCATCAGAAGGTGCGAGGCCCTTGCTAAATTCTGTGCACAGACTTTGAGATCTATGCTTTAGACTGTATCTAAACCTGCTCCAACATGGACTGACATTCTGGCCTACTTTCAGCCGATGCGACTTGTCTGTCGCTGAACAGTCGCTTTTTATGTATTCAGCACCTATGTATAATGTTGTAAAAATGCTCTAGAAGCTAAAGTCGCAGAAATGTCACACATATTTGGCCTGCAACTTTCTGTGCGACAAATTCAGACAGGAAAAATCAGTATAAATCCTTAGAAAATTATCCCCCAGTGTCTCCATCTGCTGGCGGTATTGAATAAGCATTGCTGCACTGATGGGGTATGCATTAGACGAAAAAAAAGAAGAAAAAGAAGAATAATACGCCCAGAAAAGAGGCGAAAAGGAGAAAAACGTAAAAAAACGTGAAAAAAAAGTAAGAGGAAGAGAAGGGAAAAAAAGGTGGAAATGGGTTTAAAAGTGATTTCGGCGGAGAAATATATATATATATATATATATATATATATATATATATATGCGCACACACACACATAGATATAAACGTATTCTCCGTTGAGATATTGCAGCCGCTGCTGTGTCCAGGCCCAGGAGCCTTAGCACTGTGCTGTGATGTCACTCAATACCACTGACATCACTAGGTGTAAACAACATCTCTCCTTTGCTGTGTATGTGACTATGGAGCTGTTTGGTGATGTCGTCTATTACGGCCTTCATAGAAGCAACAGGAGATTGTTGCATCCATCTTGAACCCTCAGAACTACAGTGCTATGATGTCACTCACTTCCACAGGCCTTGCAGGGTGTAAACAACAACAACCCAGCTTTGTTGTGTATGTAACCATAGGGATTTGTGATGTCACCTAGAACCTTCACAGCAGCGACAGCTTTATGAGGAGCATCAGCACTGCTCTGCCTGAGCAGAACCATCACCGCCATAGGTTGTCAAATAACCCGGATTTAACCCACACAGGTAAGTCCAATGGGGTGCAGGCATGTCCTCTATGCTTACAGCTTCCCGTGGGTGTTGGTTTGATACCGTTTGGGGACAGCCAAGGAGGCATCTGCAGGCAACAAAGGTAGGTGTGTGCTTGTGTGTGTGTTTCCTATGCAGATCCTAAGCCCAGTGTCACATGCAAGTAGGAGGAGTAAGAAGGGTTCCTGGCAAATCCGGGTTATGGATTGCATTTAAAAAGGCCCCGTGGGAGTGCAATGGGCCCCTGTCTTGCTGCTTAGCAATAATGGTATGGGTTTAGGTTCTGCTGTGTGTACTGGTGGTTGACTGCCCCCCAGCCCAGAGTGTGCATGGAAAATTGTCTGGCAGCCTCCCTGACAGCAAGCAGTGATAGTGCCCATGAAGGGGACCTTGTTGGGCCCGCCCCTTTCACGGTTATCGCTTCTCGGCCTTTTGGCTAAGATCAAGTGTAGTATCTGTTCTTATCAGTTTAATATCTGATACGTCCCCTATCTGGGGACCATATATTAAATGGATTTTTGAGAACGGGGGCCGATTTCGAAGCTTGCTTCCGTCGCCCTATGCATTGACCCGATATGGCAGTATCTTCGGGTACAGTGCACCACCCCCTTACAGGGTTAAAAAGAAAGATTCCTACTTTCATTGCTACCTGCTTGCTGGCTAGCCAGCTAGCCAGCCCTGTGGGCCTTGCTGCTGCTGCAGCCAAAAAACAAAAGGTGCTGCTGCTGCTGCTTCTGCTGCTTCTGCTTCTGCTTGTGTCTGGCCCCTGTTGGAGCGTCCAGGCACAGGACTTCTGCTGCTGCTGACTAAATGGCCTCCTTAATTGGATCATTTGAGTAGCCAGCACACCTGTGCAGGTAGGGCATGACATGATAGGCAGCTGCCTTGATAGCGGGTGGGTGCTGAATGTTCCTAATTGACAAAATAAGATTAATGCTTATGAAGAAATATAAAATCTCATCCCTTCCCCAATATCGCGCCACACCCCTACCCCTTAATTCCCTGGTTGAACTTGATGGACATATGTCTTTTTTCGACCGTACTAACTATGTAACTATGTAACATAACATGGGGGGGGGGGTCTCCTGGCTGTTCACACAGGTGTGTCATTGCTGTACATTGACCATGCATTGCTTCTGTGGTATTGCAAAGGCAAAGACAAATGCTTCCAGCCATCCATTGCACTAATGGATTGGTCATCAGCTGGCTGTCTATGTCCCGCATCAATATAGACCAAAGTACAGAGGGTTAGGCTATGCTATTGTGCACCTACCTGATGCATCAGAAGGTGCGAGGCCCTTGCTAAATTCTGTGCACAGACTTTGAGATCTATGCTTTAGACTGTATCTAAACCTGCTCCAACATGGACTGACATTCTGGCCTACTTTCAGCCGATGCGACTTGTCTGTCGCTGAACAGTCGCTTTTTATGTATTCAGCACCTATGTATAATGTTGTAAAAATGCTCTAGAAGCTAAAGTCGCAGAAATGTCACACATATTTGGCCTGCAACTTTCTGTGCGACAAATTCAGACAGGAAAAATCAGTATAAATCCTTAGAAAATTATCCCCCAGTGTCTCCATCTGCTGGCGGTATTGAATAAGCATTGCTGCACTGATGGGGTATGCATTAGACGAAAAAAAAGAAGAAAAAGAAGAATAATACGCCCAGAAAAGAGGCGAAAAGGAGAAAAACGTAAAAAAACGTGAAAAAAAAGTAAGAGGAAGAGAAGGGAAAAAAAGGTGGAAATGGGTTTAAAAGTGATTTCGGCGGAGAAATATATATATATATATATATATATATATATATATATATATATGCGCACACACACACATAGATATAAACGTATTCTCCGTTGAGATATTGCAGCCGCTGCTGTGTCCAGGCCCAGGAGCCTTAGCACTGTGCTGTGATGTCACTCAATACCACTGACATCACTAGGTGTAAACAACATCTCTCCTTTGCTGTGTATGTGACTATGGAGCTGTTTGGTGATGTCGTCTATTACGGCCTTCATAGAAGCAACAGGAGATTGTTGCATCCATCTTGAACCCTCAGAACTACAGTGCTATGATGTCACTCACTTCCACAGGCCTTGCAGAGTGTAAACAACAACAACCCAGCTTTGTTGTGTATGTAACCATAGGGATTTGTGATGTCACCTAGAACCTTCACAGCAGCGACAGCTTTATGAGGAGCATCAGCACTGCTCTGCCTGAGCAGAACCATCACCGCCATAGGTTGTCAAATAACCCGGATTTAACCCACACAGGTAAGTCCAATGGGGTGCAGGCATGTCCTCTATGCTTACAGCTTCCCGTGGGTGTTGGTTTGATACCGTTTGGGGACAGCCAAGGAGGCATCTGCAGGCAACAAAGGTAGGTGTGTGCTTGTGTGTGTGTTTCCTATGCAGATCCTAAGCCCAGTGTCACATGCAAGTAGGAGGAGTAAGAAGGGTTCCTGGCAAATCCGGGTTATGGATTGCATTTAAAAAGGCCCCGTGGGAGTGCAATGGGCCCCTGTCTTGCTGCTTAGCAATAATGGTATGGGTTTAGGTTCTGCTGTGTGTACTGGTGGTTGACTGCCCCCCAGCCCAGAGTGTGCATGGAAAATTGTCTGGCAGCCTCCCTGACAGCAAGCAGTGATAGTGCCCATGAAGGGGACCTTGTTGGGCCCGCCCCTTTCACGGTTATCGCTTCTCGGCCTTTTGGCTAAGATCAAGTGTAGTATCTGTTCTTATCAGTTTAATATCTGATACGTCCCCTATCTGGGGACCATATATTAAATGGATTTTTGAGAACGGGGGCCGATTTCGAAGCTTGCTTCCGTCGCCCTATGCATTGACCCGATATGGCAGTATCTTCGGGTACAGTGCACCACCCCCTTACAGGGTTAAAAAGAAAGATTCCTACTTTCATTGCTACCTGCTTGCTGGCTAGCCAGCTAGCCAGCCCTGTGGGCCTTGCTGCTGCTGCAGCCAAAAAACAAAAGGTGGTGCTGCTGCTGCTTCTGCTGCTTCTGCTTCTGCTTGTGTCTGGCCCCTGTTGGAGCGTCCAGGCACAGGACTTCTGCTGCTGCTGACTAAATGGCCTCCTTAATTGGATCATTTGAGTAGCCAGCACACCTGTGCAGGTAGGGCATGACATGATAGGCAGCTGCCTTGATAGCGGGTGGGTGCTGAATGTTCCTAATTGACAAAATAAGATTAATGCTTATGAAGAAATATAAAATCTCATCCCTTCCCCAATATCGCGCCACACCCCTACCCCTTAATTCCCTGGTTGAACTTGATGGACATATGTCTTTTTTCGACCGTACTAACTATGTAACTATGTAACATAACATGGGGGGGGGGGGTCTCCTGGCTGTTCACACAGGTGTGTCATTGCTGTACATTGACCATGCATTGCTTCTGTGGTATTGCAAAGGCAAAGACAAATGCTTCCAGCCATCCATTGCACTAATGGATTGGTCATCAGCTGGCTGTCTATGTCCCGCATCAATATAGACCAAAGTACAGAGGGTTAGGCTATGCTATTGTGCACCTACCTGATGCATCAGAAGGTGCGAGGCCCTTGCTAAATTCTGTGCACAGACTTTGAGATCTATGCTTTAGACTGTATCTAAACCTGCTCCAACATGGACTGACATTCTGGCCTACTTTCAGCCGATGCGACTTGTCTGTCGCTGAACAGTCGCTTTTTATGTATTCAGCACCTATGTATAATGTTGTAAAAATGCTCTAGAAGCTAAAGTCGCAGAAATGTCACACATATTTGGCCTGCAACTTTCTGTGCGACAAATTCAGACAGGAAAAATCAGTATAAATCCTTAGAAAATTATCCCCCAGTGCTCCATCTGCTGGCGGTATTGAATAAGCATTGCTGCACTGATGGGGTATGCATTAGACGAAAAAAAAGAAGAAAAAGAAGAATAATACGCCCAGAAAAGAGGCGAAAAGGAGAAAAACGTAAAAAAACGTGAAAAAAAAGTAAGAGGAAGAGAAGGGAAAAAAAGGTGGAAATGGGTTTAAAAGTGATTTCGGCGGAGAATATATATATATATATATATATATATATATATATATATATATATGCGCACACACACACATAGATATAAACGTATTCTCCGTTGAGATATTGCAGCCGCTGCTGTGTCCAGGCCCAGGAGCCTTAGCACTGTGCTGTGATGTCACTCAATACCACTGACATCACTAGGTGTAAACAACATCTCTCCTTTGCTGTGTATGTGACTATGGAGCTGTTTGGTGATGTCGTCTATTACGGCCTTCATAGAAGCAACAGGAGATTGTTGCATCCATCTTGAACCCTCAGAACTACAGTGCTATGATGTCACTCACTTCCACAGGCCTTGCAGAGTGTAAACAACAACAACCCAGCTTTGTTGTGTATGTAACCATAGGGATTTGTGATGTCACCTAGAACCTTCACAGCAGCGACAGCTTTATGAGGAGCATCAGCACTGCTCTGCCTGAGCAGAACCATCACCGCCATAGGTTGTCAAATAACCCGGATTTAACCCACACAGGTAAGTCCAATGGGGTGCAGGCATGTCCTCTATGCTTACAGCTTCCCGTGGGTGTTGGTTTGATACCGTTTGGGGACAGCCAAGGAGGCATCTGCAGGCAACAAAGGTAGGTGTGTGCTTGTGTGTGTGTTTCCTATGCAGATCCTAAGCCCAGTGTCACATGCAAGTAGGAGGAGTAAGAAGGGTTCCTGGCAAATCCGGGTTATGGATTGCATTTAAAAAGGCCCCGTGGGAGTGCAATGGGCCCCTGTCTTGCTGCTTAGCAATAATGGTATGGGTTTAGGTTCTGCTGTGTGTACTGGTGGTTGACTGCCCCCCAGCCCAGAGTGTGCATGGAAAATTGTCTGGCAGCCTCCCTGACAGCAAGCAGTGATAGTGCCCATGAAGGGGACCTTGTTGGGCCCGCCCCTTTCACGGTTATCGCTTCTCGGCCTTTTGGCTAAGGTATAGGGATATACCTTGGCTGATCCGGTTCCTGCTTTTGTGGGTGCTCTGAGACCCCCCTCCTCGGCCCTGGGACATCGCCCTTCGTTGGGCTTAAGTCCCTTGCTGCTATTGGGGAGGGGGCCCACCTCAGTGTAGAGTTGCGATCCCCCTTTGCCTTAGGGACCTAGTGTCTCTTTGGTGCGCTTGATTGTGAGCATGGCGTCAGCCAGTGACGGAGATCCAGGCATGGTACCATCTTATGCCAAGCTCAAG
Source organism: Hyla sarda (assembly GCF_029499605.1). NCBI lineage: Eukaryota > Metazoa > Chordata > Amphibia > Anura > Hylidae > Hyla > Hyla sarda. Next base: position 61,268 of record NW_026610605.1, read on the forward strand.
AACTCAGTACGTATATCGTACTTGGAGGACCAGAGAAAGAACCGGGACCTGAAGTACATCGTGGAGCAAGTTCTGCTGGGCGTCTTTGGATTAAGGAAGCATGAGATATTATCCATCCAAGATTATCCGAAAAGAGGAGTATACGATGTTACTTTTACGGAAGGAGGTATTTACAAGGACTTTGTTATACAGATGAAGAAGGTAAGCGGAGATGCCCGCTTGAGTGGAATAAGAATTGTTGAGCACTTTCCCGATGAACTTATGCTTTTAGTTATAAAAATGTACTCTCCATACGTTAAAGAAGATGAAATTGTTGTGTTTTTAAGGAATTTTTGTAAAAAAATTATAAATAGAGGGAAAGTGATGAATGAGTGTGGAATATGGTCCTCTAAGTGGAAGTTTCTGGTTGAGTTCAAAGAAGATCTATTACTCCCAGGACGAAAGGTTATGCCTCCAGCTCGGTTCAAGTTAGGAAATGTAAATGGTGACGTGTTTTTCCCAGGAATGCCCAATTTCTGCAGAGCTTGTAGAAGATATGGACATGATAAAAACGTATGTGAGAGTACATGTACAAATTGTGGCAGCACTGAGCACTCCTCCAGAGAATGCACAAAAGAAAAGAAATGCAGTTTATGTTACAGAGTTGACCATTTGTATGCTTCTTGTCCTCACAGAAACAAAGAGAAACAACAGAGAAGCCAGCCAGACCCCCGTCATATGAACAGAGAAGACAGCAAACCAGAAGAAAACCCAACTGATCAACATGGTGAGTCTGCTACCTCTGATGAAGATGGATATGAGAAACCCTCCAGCATGAAGGTAAGAAGAAAGGAGAAGAAAGCATGGCAGACAGGAGCTCCTCTCTCGCAGCAGAGGGGTAGTAACCTGGATGAAGCTGTCAGCAAGCCTCAGAGTGCCCCCCTGAGGAAGCCAGAAAATGTTGGGGCTAAGAGAAGAAAGACCGGAACAGGAAGAGAAGAGGCGTTTGTGGAAGAAGAGGGGGGGGTAGGGATGCCATCAGGTGTTCCAGCCCCCTCCCCAAGTGAAACAGGCAACTCGTCCATGGTTCCCGACACGGTGGAAGTCGTTGTGCCCGACCAGCTGCCCGGGGTGGCTCCGACAGGTCATCCCGGGGAGGAGATGGACACTGGGCAAGGTGACGGAGACGGGACAACCCCTGTTCCGGCGAAGAGGAATCCTCTCCTTAGTCCCCTACCGGAGGATCTTCAGGAGGAGGTAATGGAGGAGTCAGACGGTAGCAGCTCACCGGAATCTCTGGTGACAGTGAGATCAGAAGGGGAAAATGATAGTTTTGGGGGTCTGGCTGATGAGGATGAGATAGAATGTGCACAAAGATATTGAAAGTGGTCTCTCTGTAACCTTTAATGATGGCGCTCCATGGACTCTCCCTCAATGTGAGGGGCCTTAAGACACACGCAAGAAGAACTGCTATTTTTAATTTTTTATCCTTTTTGTCTGCATCAGTTTTCTTCTTACAGGAATGTGGCATCCCTCACCAAGCATCATACAAGAAATATGAAGAAGACTGGAAGCATGGCCCCTCAGTGTGGTCAGGGTCCAACGCATCTAAATCTGGAGGAGTTGCTATACTTTTTAAGGGTAATGTTAATATAATTTTTAAGCAAGAGATTTTACCAGGAAGGATTTTATTAGTTAAAGCTTTTATAAATGGTTTTACATGGCAGTTTTTAAACTTTTATGGTTCACCTGATAAAAAAGAAAGAGAAGAGATGTTAGAGATTTTACCTCTTTTTATTAATGATTCTTATCCTTTGATTTTAGCTGGGGATTTTAATTGTGTTTTAAGAGGTGAGAAAAGATATTCTCGAGCTACTAGTAGAAATTATGATAAGACATCTAACATTTTAAAAAATATTACTTTAGATTTTAGGCTTATAGATGTTTTTAAAAAATGTAATCCAAATTTACCTGATACTGAAGGCATTACATGGAGTAATGTGAATTGTAGCTCGAGGATTGATTTTATCTTCTCTTCTCAAAATGTTTTACCTGCCAAATGTGAGCTTTTAACTAATATATTTTCTGATCATAAATGTCTTCTATTTGTTTTAAATCCTGTTCCTGGTTTTAAGAGGGGTATTGGTTCATGGAAATTGAACATATCTCTTTTAGAAGATAAAATAATCTTAACAGAATACGCCAATTTTTATAATAAATGTAAAAATAATAGAGACCCAAATATAGATATAAAAGTATGGTGGGAAAATATGAAGAAAAAAACTAAAGATTTTTTTATAAAACAAGGTATCCAAAAAGCTAAAGATAAAAGACATTGTTATGATATTTTAAATACACATCTTCAAACTCTTTTTAAATTGCACAATATAGGGATAGATGTAAAAGATGATATTGTTAACATTAAAAAAGAAATAAAAACATTTTTAAATGAAAAAGGTAAAGAGATCATTTTTAAAGCTAAAATCAAACATATTGAAAATAACGAAAAATGTACAAGATATTTTTTTAAAAAATCTAATCAAAAAAGAGTCCATATCGAAAAACTAGAAGGAGAAGTGGAGATGAATAAAATTTTATTTAAAGTACAATGTTATTATAGGGAACTTTTTAATGAGAAAAAAATAGATGCTAATTTCATGAACGATGCCTTAAACAAAATAGAACGTGTTTTAGAGAATAATTCTCAATCCTTTCTTTTACAGTCTATCCCAGAGAAGGAAATATTGGATACCATAAACAGTTTTAATTTGGGTAAAGTACCAGGGTCTGATGGCCTGCCAATCGAATTTTATAAGGTTTTTTATGAGGTTTTAAAAGATGATCTTTTATCTCTTTTTACAGATGTTTTTAATACCAAGATTTTACCACAGTCATGGAAAATGGGTGAGGTTTCTCTGCTCTTTAAAAAAGGTGATAAAGAGGATATTAGGAATTGGAGACCAATAACCCTTTTAAACGCTGATTATAAAATAATGGCTAAAATATGTGCAAACAGACTAAAAAATGTTATAGATAAATTAATACATAATAATCAAGTGTGTGGTATACCGGGTAGAAACATGTGGGAAAATTTAAACCTCATAAAAGATATAATAGAAGATGCTAAAATAAGGAAAAGTAATTTAGCAATTTTAACAATAGACTTTGAAAAAGCATTTGACAGAGTCTCGCACTGTTTTTTATTTAATGTTTTAAATAAAATGGGCATACCAGAAGGTTTTTTAACGTCACTCAAAGCCTTTTATAATGACTGTTTTAGCAAAATTTTAATTAATGGTTTTAAGACTGAAATGGTTCCTTTAAAATCTGGTGTGAAGCAGGGTTGCCCCCTATCACCCCTTTTATTTATTTGTGCACTAGAGCCACTTTTATGTGTCATAAGAGGTGATAAACAGATCCGTGGGATAAGGCTCCCCGGAGGAAATGGTCTTGAAGCTAAAGTAGTCAGTTATATGGATGATGTAGCAGTGACATGTCAAGATAGCCTGGCACTTAAAAAAACTTTAACACAAATTAACTATTTCTGTTGTGCTTCTGGTTTTAAAGTGAATTTTAACAAGTGCGAGATTTTAAAAGTCGGCAAGCTGGATACAAGAGACATAAAGGTACCGGTAGTAGAAAAAGTAAAAATTTTAGGTGTGTATTTTAATGAATTAAATAATGGAAACGAAAGCTGGGAGCTAACAATGCAAAAGGTGAACCAAAAATTATGTGTATGGAGACTAAGAGACCTTACAATGGAAGGAAAAGTGCTGATTTTAAAGATGGTGATTTTACCTTTGCTTTTATATTTAAGTTTAGTGTTCCCACCTAACACACATATAATACGTAAAGTCTCAAAAGTCTGTTACACCTTTTTTTGGAATTCCAAATATGAGAAGTTAAAAAGAGAAATTGTATCTAAACCTAAAGAGAAAGGGGGGAAAAGTTTTACTGATTTTACTGCGTTCCTTTATACAAAATTCTTTTCATTGTGTCTTAAGAATGTTTTTAAAGACAACTATTGGTCGTTCTTTTTGCGCTATAATGTTGGTAATCTCATGAGACACCATGGTTGGTTTGAAACAGATCTTAAACACCCTTATGCTTTTAACCTCCCTATTACTTATTGTATTTTAGAAAAGATTGTTTTTCTTTTTAAACTGTTTGATTTTAGTAAAGATATTCTAATCGATGGGAAAAAACTTACGAGAGTCATTTTAAACAATATTAACATGTGCCAAGTTGGAAATTTTAATGATGATAAATGTAAAGAAATCTGGAGAATTGTGAACTCATTTTATCTTTTTAACTCACAGAAGGACTTATCCTGGAGCTGCATCCACAGTTGCCTTCCGTGCCGGGCTTTCCAACACCGTAGAGGATTTGCAAGCACAGCAAAGTGTCCAAGAGAGGGATGCCACGAAGAGGAGACTGTTTTACATCTTTTATGGACATGTGATTTTTCTAGAAGGATATGGACTAAAATGCTGCCACTTTTAAACAAAATTGCTGCTATAAAAGACTTGGACTATAATATGGTTTTATATGGGTGTTTGGATTGTCCCGGCGAACAAGAGAAACGGAAGGCATGGCAAATAATAAACTGTGTGAAGGCAGCTCTGTGGAAAAATAGGAATATTTTATTATTTAAAAAGGACATTTTATCTTTCGATGATGTTATTGGAATGATATTAAGTGAAATGTACATCTATCTTTTAATCGATAAACAAAGTGATGAGTTTGCATTCTTAAAATGGCATTTTACCGACTGGCATATGTGAAATTGTAAAATTGTAAGTTTTTTATGTTCCCCTGGTTTTAATGCTATGTAACTATGTAACTATGTTAAAACTTGAAACTTAAATAAAATAGGTGTGTACCTGTGAAGGTGCAGCCAAGTTAAAAAAAAAAAAAAAAAAAAAAAAAAAAAAAAAAATCTGTTCTTATCAGTTTAATATCTGATACGTCCCCTATCTGGGGACCATATATTAAATGGATTTTTGAGAACGGGGGCCGATTTCGAAGCTTGCTTCCGTCGCCCTATGCATTGACCCGATATGGCAGTATCTTCGGGTACAGTGCACCACCCCCTTACAGGGTTAAAAAGAAAGATTCCTACTTTCATTGCTACCTGCTTGCTGGCTAGCCAGCTAGCCAGCCCTGTGGGCCTTGCTGCTGCTGCTGCTTCTGCTGCTTCTGCTTCTGCTTGTGTCTGGCCGCTGTTGGAGCGTCCAGGCACAGGACTTCTGCTGCTGCTGACTAAATGGCCTCCTTAATTGGATCATTTGAGTAGCCAGCACACCTGTGCAGGTAGGGCATGACATGATAGGCAGCTGCCTTGATAGCGGGTGGGTGCTGAATGTTCCTAATTGACAAAATAAGATTAATGCTTATGAAGAAATATAAAATCTCATCCCTTCCCCAATATCGCGCCACACCCCTACCCCTTAATTCCCTGGTTGAACTTGATGGACATATGTCTTTTTTCGACCGTACTAACTATGTAACTATGTAACATAACATGGGGGGGGGCTCCTGGCTGTTCACACAGGTGTGTCATTGCTGTACATTGACCATGCATTGCTTCTGTGGTATTGCAAAGGCAAAGACAAATGCTTCCAGCCATCCATTGCACTAATGGATTGGTCATCAGCTGGCTGTCTATGTCCCGCATCAATATAGACCAAAGTACAGAGGGTTAGGCTATGCTATTGTGCACCTACCTGATGCATCAGAAGGTGCGAGGCCCTTGCTAAATTCTGTGCACAGACTTTGAGATCTATACTTTAGACTGTATCTAAACCTGCTCCAACATGGACTGACATTCTGGCCTACTTTCAGCCGATGCGACTTGTCTGTCGCTGAACAGTCGCTTTTTATGTATTCAGCACCTATGTATAATGTTGTAAAAATGCTCTAGAAGCTAAAGTCGCAGAAATGTCACACATATTTGGCCTGCAACTTTCTGTGCGACAAATTCAGACAGGAAAAATCAGTATAAATCCTTAGAAAATTATCCCCCAGTGTCTCCATCTGCTGGCGGTATTGAATAAGCATTGCTGCACTGATGGGGTATGCATTAGACGAAAAAAAAGAAGAAAAAGAAGAATAATACGCCCAGAAAATAGGCGAAAAGGAGAAAAACGTAAAAAAACGTGAAAAAAAAGTAAGAGGAAGAGAAGGGAAAAAAAGGTGGAAATGGGTTTAAAAGTGATTTCGGCGGAGAATATATATATATATATATATATATATATATATATACGCGCACACACACACATATATATAAACGTATTCTCCGTTGAGATATTGCAGCCGCTGCTGTGTCCAGGCCCAGGAGCCTTAGCACTGTGCTGTGATGTCACTCAATACCACTGACATCACTAGGTGTAAACAACATCTCTCCTTTGCTGTGTATGTGACTATGGAGCTGTTTGGTGATGTCGTCTATTATGGCCTTCATAGAAGCAACAGGAGATTGTTGCATCCATCTAGAACCCTCAGAACTACAGTGCTATGATGTCACTCACTTCCACAGGCCTTGCAGAGTGTAAACAACAACAACCCAGCTTTGTTGTGTATGTAACCATAGGGATTTGTGATGTCACCTAGAACCTTCACAGCAGCGACAGCTTTATGAGGAGCATCAGCACTGCTCTGCCTGAGCAGAACCATCACCGCCATAGGTTGTCAAATAACCCGGGTTTAACCCACACAGGTAAGTCCAATGGGGTGCAGGCATGTCCTCTATGCTTACAGCTTCCCGTGGGTGTTGGTTTGATACCGTTTGGGGACAGCCAAGGAGGCATCTGCAGGCAACAAAGGTAGGTGTGTGCTTGTGTGTGTGTTTCCTATGCAGATCCTAAGCCCAGTGTCACATGCAAGTAGGAGGAGTAAGAAGGGTTCCTGGCAAATCCGGGTTATGGATTGCATTTAAAAAGGCCCCGTGGGAGTGCAATGGGCCCCTGTCTTGCTGCTTAGCAATAATGGTATGGGTTTAGGTTCTGCTGTGTGTACTGGTGGTTGACTGCCCCCCAGCCCAGAGTGTGCATGGAAAATTGTCTGGCAGCCTCCCTGACAGCAAGCAGTGATAGTGCCCATGAAGGGCACCTTGTTGGGCCCGCCCCTTTCACGGTTATCGCTTCTCGGCCTTTTGGCTAAGATCAAGTGTAGTATCTGTTCTTATCAGTTTAATATCTGATACGTCCCCTATCTGGGGACCATATATTAAATGGATTTTTGAGAACGGGGGCCGATTTCGAAGCTTGCTTCCGTCGCCCTATGCATTGACCCGATATGGCAGTATCTTCGGGTACAGTGCACCACCCCCTTACAGGGTTAAAAAGAAAGATTCCTACTTTCATTGCTACCTGCTTGCTGGCTAGCCAGCTAGCCAGCCCTGTGGGCCTTGCTGCTGCTGCAGCCAAAAAACAAAAGGTGGTGCTGCTGCTGCTTCTGCTGCTTCTGCTTCTGCTTCTGCTTGTGTCTGGCCGCTGTTGGAGCGTCCAGGCACAGGACTTCTGCTGCTGCTGACTAAATGGCCTCCTTAATTGGATCATTTGAGTAGCCAGCACACCTGTGCAGGTAGGGCATGACATGATAGGCAGCTGCCTTGATAGCGGGTGGGTGCTGAATGTTCCTAATTGACAAAATAAGATTAATGCTTATGAAGAAATATAAAATCTCATCCCTTCCCCAATATCGCGCCACACCCCTACCCCTTAATTCCCTGGTTGAACTTGATGGACATATGTCTTTTTTCGACCGTACTAACTATGTAACTATGTAACATAACATGGGGGGGGGGGGGGGGGTCTCCTGGCTGTTCACACAGGTGTGTCATTGCTGTACATTGACCATGCATTGCTTCTGTGGTATTGCAAAGGCAAAGACAAATGCTTCCAGCCATCCATTGCACTAATGGATTGGTCATCAGCTGGCTGTCTATGTCCCGCATCAATATAGACCAAAGTACAGAGGGTTAGGCTATGCTATTGTGCACCTACCTGATGCATCAGAAGGTGCGAGGCCCTTGCTAAATTCTGTGCACAGACTTTGAGATCTATACTTTAGACTGTATCTAAACCTGCTCCAACATTGACTGACATTCTGGCCTACTTTCAGCCGATGCGACTTGTCTGTCGCTGAACAGTCGCTTTTTATGTATTCAGCACCTATGTATAATGTTGTAAAAATGCTCTAGAAGCTAAAGTCGCAGAAATGTCACACATATTTGGCCTGCAACTTTCTGTGCGACAAATTCAGACAGGAAAAATCAGTATAAATCCTTAGAAAATTATCCCCCAGTGTCTCCATCTGCTGGCGGTATTGAATAAGCATTGCTGCACTGATGGGGTATGCATTAGACGAAAAAAAAGAAGAAAAAGAAGAATAATACGCCCAGAAAAGAGGCGAAAAGGAGAAAAACGTAAAAAAACGTGAAAAAAAAGTAAGAGGAAGAGAAGGGAAAAAAAGGTGGAAATGGGTTTAAAAGTGATTTCGGCGGAGAATATATATATATATATATATATATATATATATATATATATATATATATACGCGCACACACACACATATATATAAACGTATTCTCCGTTGAGATATTGCAGCCGCTGCTGTGTCCAGGCCCAGGAGCCTTAGCACTGTGCTGTGATGTCACTCAATACCACTGACATCACTAGGTGTAAACAACATCTCTCCTTTGCTGTGTATGTGACTATGGAGCTGTTTGGTGATGTCGTCTATTATGGCCTTCATAGAAGCAACAGGAGATTGTTGCATCCATCTAGAACCCTCAGAACTACAGTGCTATGATGTCACTCACTTCCACAGGCCTTGCAGAGTGTAAACAACAACAACCCAGCTTTGTTGTGTATGTAACCATAGGGATTTGTGATGTCACCTAGAACCTTCACAGCAGCGACAGCTTTATGAGGAGCATCAGCACTGCTCTGCCTGAGCAGAACCATCACCGCCATAGGTTGTCAAATAACCCGGGTTTAACCCACACAGGTAAGTCCAATGGGGTGCAGGCATGTCCTCTATGCTTACAGCTTCCCGTGGGTGTTGGTTTGATACCGTTTGGGGACAGCCAAGGAGGCATCTGCAGGCAACAAAAGTAGGTGTGTGCTTGTGTGTGTGTTTCCTATGCAGATCCTAAGCCCAGTGTCACATGCAAGTAGGAGGAGTAAGAAGGGTTCCTGGCAAATCCGGGTTATGGATTGCATTTAAAAAGGCCCCGTGGGAGTGCAATGGGCCCCTGTCTTGCTGCTTAGCAATAATGGTATGGGTTTAGGTTCTGCTGTGTGTACTGGTGGTTGACTGCCCCCCAGCCCAGAGTGTGCATGGAAAATTGTCTGGCAGCCTCCCTGACAGCAAGCAGTGATAGTGCCCATGAAGGGCACCTTGTTGGGCCCGCCCCTTTCACGGTTATCGCTTCTCGGCCTTTTGGCTAAGATCAAGTGTAGTATCTGTTCTTATCAGTTTAATATCTGATACGTCCCCTATCTGGGGACCATATATTAAATGGATTTTTGAGAACGGGGGCCGATTTCGAAGCTTGCTTCCGTCGCCCTATGCATTGACCTGATATGGCAGTATCTTCGGGTAAAGTGCACCACCCCCTTACAGGGTTAAAAAGAAAGATTCCTACTTTCATTGCTACCTGCTTGCTGGCTAGCCAGCTAGCCAGCCCTGTGGGCCTTGCTGCTGCTGCAGCCAAAAAACAAAAGGTGGTGCTGCTGCTGCTTCTGCTGCTTCTGCTGCTTCTGCTTGTGTCTGGCCGCTGTTGGAGCGTCCAGGCACAGGACTTCTGCTGCTGCTGACTAAATGGCCTCCTTAATTGGATCATTTGAGTAGCCAGCACACCTGTGCAGGTAGGGCATGACATGATAGGCAGCTGCCTTGATAGCGGGTGGGTGCTGAATGTTCCTAATTGACAAAATAAGATTAATGCTTATGAAGAAATATAAAATCTCATCCCTTCCCCAATATCGCGCCACACCCCTACCCCTTAATTCCCTGGTTGAACTTGATGGACATATGTCTTTTTTCGACCGTACTAACTATGTAACTATGTAACATAACATGGGGGGGGGGGGGGGTCTCCTGGCTGTTCACACAGGTGTGTCATTGCTGTACATTGACCATGCATTGCTTCTGTGGTATTGCAAAGGCAAAGACAAATGCTTCCAGCCATCCATTGCACTAATGGATTGGTCATCAGCTGGCTGTCTATGTCCCGCATCAATATAGACCAAAGTACAGAGGGTTAGGCTATGCTATTGTGCACCTACCTGATGCATCAGAAGGTGCGAGGCCCTTGCTAAATTCTGTGCACAGACTTTGAGATCTATACTTTAGACTGTATCTAAACCTGCTCCAACATGGACTGACATTCTGGCCTACTTTCAGCCGATGCGACTTGTCTGTCGCTGAACAGTCGCTTTTTATGTATTCAGCACCTATGTATAATGTTGTAAAAATGCTCTAGAAGCTAAAGTCGCAGAAATGTCACACATATTTGGCCTGCAACTTTCTGTGCGACAAATTCAGACAGGAAAAATCAGTATAAATCCTTAGAAAATTATCCCCCAGTGTCTCCATCTGCTGGCGGCATTGAATAAGCATTGCTGCACTGATGGGGTATGCATTAGACGAAAAAAAAGAAGAAAAAGAAGAATAATACGCCCAGAAAAGAGGCGAAAAGGAGAAAAACGTAAAAAACGTGAAAAAAAAGTAAGAGGAAGAGAAGGGAAAAAAAGGTGGAAATGGGTTTAAAAGTGATTTCGGCGGAGAAATATATATATATATATATATATATATATATATATATATATATATATACGCGCACACACACACATATATATATAAACGTATTCTCCGTTGAGATATTGCAGCCGCTGCTGTGTCCAGGCCCAGGAGCCTTAGCACTGTGCTGTGATGTCACTCAATACCACTGACATCACTAGGTGTAAACAACATCTCTCCTTTGCTGTGTATGTGACTATGGAGCTGTTTGGTGATGTCGTCTATTATGGCCTTCATAGAAGCAACAGGAGATTGTTGCATCCATCTAGAACCCTCAGAACTACAGTGCTATGATGTCACTCACTTCCACAGGCCTTGCAGAGTGTAAACAACAACAACCCAGCTTTGTTGTGTATGTAACCATAGGGATTTGTGATGTCACCTAGAACCTTCACAGCAGCGACAGCTTTATGAGGAGCATCAGCACTGCTCTGCCTGAGCAGAACCATCACCGCCATAGGTTGTCAAATAACCCGGGTTTAACCCACACAGGTAAGTCCAATGGGGTGCAGGCATGTCCTCTATGCTTACAGCTTCCCGTGGGTGTTGGTTTGATACCGTTTGGGGACAGCCAAGGAGGCATCTGCAGGCAACAAAGGTAGGTGTGTGCTTGTGTGTGTGTTTCCTATGCAGATCCTAAGCCCAGTGTCACATGCAAGTAGGAGGAGTAAGAAGGGTTCCTGGCAAATCCGGGTTATGGATTGCATTTAAAAAGGCCCCGTGGGAGTGCAATGGGCCCCTGTCTTGCTGCTTAGCAATAATGGTATGGGTTTAGGTTCTGCTGTGTGTACTGGTGGTTGACTGCCCCCCAGCCCAGAGTGTGCATGGAAAATTGTCTGGCAGCCTCCCTGACAGCAAGCAGTGATAGTGCCCATGAAGGGCACCTTGTTGGGCCCGCCCCTTTCACGGTTATCGCTTCTCGGCCTTTTGGCTAAGATCAAGTGTAGTATCTGTTCTTATCAGTTTAATATCTGATACGTCCCCTATCTGGGGACCATATATTAAATGGATTTTTGAGAACGGGGGCCGATTTCGAAGCTTGCTTCCGTCGCCCTATGCATTGACCCGATATGGCAGTATCTTCGGGTACAGTGCACCACCCCCTTACAGGGTTAAAAAGAAAGATTCCTACTTTCATTGCTACCTGCTTGCTGGCTAGCCAGCTAGCCAGCCCTGTGGGCCTTGCTGCTGCTGCAGCCAAAAAACAAAAGGTGGTGCTGCTGCTGCTTCTGCTGCTTCTGCTTCTGCTTGTGTCTGGCCGCTGTTGGAGCGTCCAGGCACAGGACTTCTGCTGCTGCTGACTAAATGGCCTCCTTAATTGGATCATTTGAGTAGCCAGCACACCTGTGCAGGTAGGGCATGACATGATAGGCAGCTGCCTTGATAGCGGGTGGGTGCTGAATGTTCCTAATTGACAAAATAAGATTAATGCTTATGAAGAAATATAAAATCTCATCCCTTCCCCAATATCGCGCCACACCCCTACCCCTTAATTCCCTGGTTGAACTTGATGGACATATGTCTTTTTTCGACCGTACTAACTATGTAACTATGTAACATAACATGGGGGGGGGGGGGGTCTCCTGGCTGTTCACACAGGTGTGTCATTGCTGTACATTGACCATGCATTGCTTCTGTGGTATTGCAAAGGCAAAGACAAATGCTTCCAGCCATCCATTGCACTAATGGATTGGTCATCAGCTGGCTGTCTATGTCCCGCATCAATATAGACCAAAGTACAGAGGGTTAGGCTATGCTATTGTGCACCTACCTGATGCATCAGAAGGTGCGAGGCCCTTGCTAAATTCTGTGCACAGACTTTGAGATCTATACTTTAGACTGTATCTAAACCTGCTCCAACATGGACTGACATTCTGGCCTACTTTCAGCCGATGCGACTTGTCTGTCGCTGAACAGTCGCTTTTTATGTATTCAGCACCTATGTATAATGTTGTAAAAATGCTCTAGAAGCTAAAGTCGCAGAAATGTCACACATATTTGGCCTGCAACTTTCTGTGCGACAAATTCAGACAGGAAAAATCAGTATAAATCCTTAGAAAATTATCCCCCAGTGTCTCCATCTGCTGGCGGTATTGAATAAGCATTGCTGCACTGATGGGGTATGCATTAGACGAAAAAAAAGAAGAATAATACGCCCAGAAAAGAGGCGAAAAGGAGAAAAACGTAAAAAAACGTGAAAAAAAAGTAAGAGGAAGAGAAGGGAAAAAAAGGTGGAAATGGGTTTAAAAGTGATTTCGGCGGAGAAATATATATATATATATATATATATATATATATATATATATATATATACGCGCACACACACATATATATAAACGTATTCTCCGTTGAGATATTGCAGCCGCTGCTGTGTCCAGGCCCAGGAGCCTTAGCACTGTGCTGTGATGTCACTCAATACCACTGACATCACTAGGTGTAAACAACATCTCTCCTTTGCTGTGTATGTGACTATGGAGCTGTTTGGTGATGTCGTCTATTATGGCCTTCATAGAAGCAACAGGAGATTGTTGCATCCATCTAGAACCCTCAGAACTACAGTGCTATGATGTCACTCACTTCCACAGGCCTTGCAGAGTGTAAACAACAACAACCCAGCTTTGTTGTGTATGTAACCATAGGGATTTGTGATGTCACCTAGAACCTTCACAGCAGCGACAGCTTTATGAGGAGCATCAGCACTGCTCTGCCTGAGCAGAACCATCACCGCCATAGGTTGTCAAATAACCCGGGTTTAACCCACACAGGTAAGTCCAATGGGGTGCAGGCATGTCCTCTATGCTTACAGCTTCCCGTGGGTGTTGGTTTGATACCGTTTGGGGACAGCCAAGGAGGCATCTGCAGGCAACAAAGGTAGGTGTGTGCTTGTGTGTGTGTTTCCTATGCAGATCCTAAGCCCAGTGTCACATGCAAGTAGGAGGAGTAAGAAGGGTTCCTGGCAAATCCGGGTTATGGATTGCATTTAAAAAGGCCCCGTGGGAGTGCAATGGGCCCCTGTCTTGCTGCTTAGCAATAATGGTATGGGTTTAGGTTCTGCTGTGTGTACTGGTGGTTGACTGCCCCCCAGCCCAGAGTGTGCATGGAAAATTGTCTGGCAGCCTCCCTGACAGCAAGCAGTGATAGTGCCCATGAAGGGCACCTTGTTGGGCCCGCCCCTTTCACGGTTATCGCTTCTCGGCCTTTTGGCTAAGATCAAGTGTAGTATCTGTTCTTATCAGTTTAATATCTGATACGTCCCCTATCTGGGGACCATATATTAAATGGATTTTTGAGAACGGGGGCCGATTTCGAAGCTTGCTTCCGTCGCCCTATGCATTGACCCGATATGGCAGTATCTTCGGGTACAGTGCACCACCCCCTTACAGGGTTAAAAAGAAAGATTCCTACTTTCATTGCTACCTGCTTGCTGGCTAGCCAGCTAGCCAGCCCTGTGGGCCTTGCTGCTGCTGCAGCCAAAAAACAAAAGGTGGTGCTGCTGCTGCTTCTGCTGCTTCTGCTTCTGCTTGTGTCTGGCCGCTGTTGGAGCGTCCAGGCACAGGACTTCTGCTGCTGCTGACTAAATGGCCTCCTTAATTGGATCATTTGAGTAGCCAGCACACCTGTGCAGGTAGGGCATGACATGATAGGCAGCTGCCTTGATAGCGGGTGGGTGCTGAATGTTCCTAATTGACAAAATAAGATTAATGCTTATGAAGAAATATAAAATCTCATCCCTTCCCCAATATCGCGCCACACCCCTACCCCTTAATTCCCTGGTTGAACTTGATGGACATATGTCTTTTTTCGACCGTACTAACTATGTAACTATGTAACATAACATGGGGGGGGGGGGGGGGGGTCTCCTGGCTGTTCACACAGGTGTGTCATTGCTGTACATTGACCATGCATTGCTTCTGTGGCATTGCAAAGGCAAAGACAAATGCTTCCAGCCATCCATTGCACTAATGGATTGGTCATCAGCTGGCTGTCTATGTCCCGCATCAATATAGACCAAAGTACAGAGGGTTAGGCTATGCTATTGTGCACCTACCTGATGCATCAGAAGGTGCGAGGCCCTTGCTAAATTCTGTGCACAGACTTTGAGATCTATACTTTAGACTGTATCTAAACCTGCTCCAACATGGACTGACATTCTGGCCTACTTTCAGCCGATGCGACTTGTCTGTCGCTGAACAGTCGCTTTTTATGTATTCAGCACCTATGTATAATGTTGTAAAAATGCTCTAGAAGCTAAAGTCGCAGAAATGTCACACATATTTGGCCTGCAACTTTCTGTGCGACAAATTCAGACAGGAAAAATCAGTATAAATCCTTAGAAAATTATCCCCCAGTGTCTCCATCTGCTGGCGGTATTGAATAAGCATTGCTGCACTGATGGGGTATGCATTAGACGAAAAAAAAGAAGAAAAAGAAGAATAATACGCCCAGAAAAGAGGCGAAAAGGAGAAAAACGTAAAAAAACGTGAAAAAAAAGTAAGAGGAAGAGAAGGGAAAAAAAGGTGGAAATGGGTTTAAAAGTGATTTCGGCGGAGAAATATATATATATATATATATATATATATATATATATATATATATATACGCGCACACACACACATATATATAAACGTATTCTCCGTTGAGATATTGCAGCCGCTGCTGTGTCCAGGCCCAGGAGCCTTAGCACTGTGCTGTGATGTCACTCAATACCACTGACATCACTAGGTGTAAACAACATCTCTCCTTTGCTGTGTATGTGACTATGGAGCTGTTTGGTGATGTCGTCTATTATGGCCTTCATAGAAGCAACAGGAGATTGTTGCATCCATCTAGAACCCTCAGAACTACAGTGCTATGATGTCACTCACTTCCACAGGCCTTGCAGAGTGTAAACAACAACAACCCAGCTTTGTTGTGTATGTAACCATAGGGATTTGTGATGTCACCTAGAACCTTCACAGCAGCGACAGCTTTATGAGGAGCATCAGCACTGCTCTGCCTGAGCAGAACCATCACCGCCATAGGTTGTCAAATAACCCGGGTTTAACCCACACAGGTAAGTCCAATGGGGTGCAGGCATGTCCTCTATGCTTACAGCTTCCCGTGGGTGTTGGTTTGATACCGTTTGGGGACAGCCAAGGAGGCATCTGCAGGCAACAAAGGTAGGTGTGTGCTTGTGTGTGTGTTTCCTATGCAGATCCTAAGCCCAGTGTCACATGCAAGTAGGAGGAGTAAGAAGGGTTCCTGGCAAATCCGGGTTATGGATTGCATTTAAAAAGGCCCCGTGGGAGTGCAATGGGCCCCTGTCTTGCTGCTTAGCAATAATGGTATGGGTTTAGGTTCTGCTGTGTGTACTGGTGGTTGACTGCCCCCCAGCCCAGAGTGTGCATGGAAAATTGTCTGGCAGCCTCCCTGACAGCAAGCAGTGATAGTGCCCATGAAGGGCACCTTGTTGGGCCCGCCCCTTTCACGGTTATCGCTTCTCGGCCTTTTGGCTAAGATCAAGTGTAGTATCTGTTCTTATCAGTTTTTCATGCCGGTGTACAGTGACGCTGGTGGGGATGGGTGCTGCATGGAGGATGCAGGTGTACCAGGGCTTTCCGGGGCTGGTTCTGAGGAATCAGCTCGACGGCTGCCCCGATGTGACCTGTTCCCTCCGGGTCTCGCCATGAGGCTGAGAGGGTCTAGAGCCGAGGTACTTTTGTGCCTCGGGGAGTGGTGACCCCGAGGTGCCGAAACTCACTGGGAGAATAGACTCACTGAGTTGAAGCACGGGCACCATAATCTCTTCACCTTGTGGCACTCACCTCTTGATTCCCGGCCTTCTGGCTAGGATCAGAGAAATTTTTATAGATCCGGCCGGATGTCCGGGCAGTATATCTGCACACATTCACTTATTTATTTCTTTTTTGTTTCACTGTGTCACTTTTTGCGTGTTGTGTGTTCACAGGATTTGTCAGGATGCGGTAGCCCTTCTGGGTGTCCCTCCTGGCGGTCTAGGGGAGGTGTGTGTGGCCATTAGGTTCCGCACCTCCCTGCAAACACCCCGGGTACTCCTGCTTTGGCAGGGTACCTACCGTAATCGGCTCTGCGGGCAGATACCTTGGCTAACGCCAAGGGGGATGCCGGGAGCATTTGTGGTCCCCTAGTAGCTTCGGCGAAAAGGGACATCGAACCTGGAACCTCGCAGGTACCTTTTGGTCCGGAGGCGAAGGGTAAGGTTTGTTGGGGGGCCTCTCTCCTATCGGAGAAGGGCTTGCGATAGACCGCATCCTTTGTGCACGTTTTTTTAGTGTAACACGTTTGCACTTTTTCTTGCACTTTGGGTGAATCGAAAGCACGTTCCTCGGCTTTAAAAAAAAAAAAAAAAAATCTGTTCTTATCAGTTTAATATCTGATACGTCCCCTATCTGGGGACCATATATTAAATGGATTTTTGAGAACGGGGGCCGATTTCGAAGCTTGCTTCCGTCGCCCTATGCATTGACCCGATATGGCAGTATCTTCGGGTACAGTGCACCACCCCCTTACAGGGTTAAAAAGAAAGATTCCTACTTTCATTGCTACCTGCTTGCTGGCTAGCCAGCTAGCCAGCCCTGTGGGCCTTGCTGCTGCTGCAGCCAAAAAACAAAAGGTGGTGCTGCTGCTGCTTCTGCTGCTTCTGCTTCTGCTTGTGTCTGGCCGCTGTTGGAGCGTCCAGGCACAGGACTTCTGCTGCTGCTGACTAAATGGCCTCCTTAATTGGATCATTTGAGTAGCCAGCACACCTGTGCAGGTAGGGCATGACATGATAGGCAGCTGCCTTGATAGCGGGTGGGTGCTGAATGTTCCTAATTGACAAAATAAGATTAATGCTTATGAAGAAATATAAAATCTCATCCCTTCCCCAATATCGCGCCACACCCCTACCCCTTAATTCCCTGGTTGAACTTGATGGACATATGTCTTTTTTCGACCGTACTAACTATGTAACTATGTAACATAACATGGGGGGGGGGGGGGGTCTCCTGGCTGTTCACACAGGTGTGTCATTGCTGTACATTGACCATGCATTGCTTCTGTGGTATTGCAAAGGCAAAGACAAATGCTTCCAGCCATCCATTGCACTAATGGATTGGTCATCAGCTGGCTGTCTATGTCCCGCATCAATATAGACCAAAGTACAGAGGGTTAGGCTATGCTATTGTGCACCTACCTGATGCATCAGAAGGTGCGAGGCCCTTGCTAAATTCTGTGCACAGACTTTGAGATCTATACTTTAGACTGTATCTAAACCTGCTCCAACATGGACTGACATTCTGGCCTACTTTCAGCCGATGCGACTTGTCTGTCGCTGAACAGTCGCTTTTTATGTATTCAGCACCTATGTATAATGTTGTAAAAATGCTCTAGAAGCTAAAGTCGCAGAAATGTCACACATATTTGGCCTGCAACTTTCTGTGCGACAAATTCAGACAGGAAAAATCAGTATAAATCCTTAGAAAATTATCCCCCAGTGTCTCCATCTGCTGGCGGTATTGAATAAGCATTGCTGCACTGATGGGGTATGCATTAGACGAAAAAAAAGAAGAAAAAGAAGAATAATACGCCCAGAAAAGAGGCGAAAAGGAGAAAAACGTAAAAAAACGTGAAAAAAAAGTAAGAGGAAGAGAAGGGAAAAAAAGGTGGAAATGGGTTTAAAAGTGATTTCGGCGGAGAAATATATATATATATATATATATATATATATATATATATACGCGCACACACACACATATATATAAACGTATTCTCCGTTGAGATATTGCAGCCGCTGCTGTGTCCAGGCCCAGGAGCCTTAGCACTGTGCTGTGATGTCACTCAATACCACTGACATCACTAGGTGTAAACAACATCTCTCCTTTGCTGTGTATGTGACTATGGAGCTGTTTGGTGATGTCGTCTATTATGGCCTTCATAGAAGCAACAGGAGATTGTTGCATCCATCTAGAACCCTCAGAACTACAGTGCTATGATGTCACTCACTTCCACAGGCCTTGCAGAGTGTAAACAACAACAACCCAGCTTTGTTGTGTATGTAACCATAGGGATTTGTGATGTCACCTAGAACCTTCACAGCAGCGACAGCTTTATGAGGAGCATCAGCACTGCTCTGCCTGAGCAGAACCATCACCGCCATAGGTTGTCAAATAACCCGGGTTTAACCCACACAGGTAAGTCCAATGGGGTGCAGGCATGTCCTCTATGCTTACAGCTTCCCGTGGGTGTTGGTTTGATACCGTTTGGGGACAGCCAAGGAGGCATCTGCAGGCAACAAAGGTAGGTGTGTGCTTGTGTGTGTGTTTCCTATGCAGATCCTAAGCCCAGTGTCACATGCAAGTAGGAGGAGTAAGAAGGGTTCCTGGCAAATCCGGGTTATGGATTGCATTTAAAAAGGCCCCGTGGGAGTGCAATGGGCCCCTGTCTTGCTGCTTAGCAATAATGGTATGGGTTTAGGTTCTGCTGTGTGTACTGGTGGTTGACTGCCCCCCAGCCCAGAGTGTGCATGGAAAATTGTCTGGCAGCCTCCCTGACAGCAAGCAGTGATAGTGCCCATGAAGGGCACCTTGTTGGGCCCGCCCCTTTCACGGTTATCGCTTCTCGGCCTTTTGGCTAAGATCAAGTGTAGTATCTGTTCTTATCAGTTTAATATCTGATACGTCCCCTATCTGGGGACCATATATTAAATGGATTTTTGAGAACGGGGGCCGATTTCGAAGCTTGCTTCCGTCGCCCTATGCATTGACCCGATATGGCAGTATCTTCGGGTACAGTGCACCACCCCCTTACAGGGTTAAAAAGAAAGATTCCTACTTTCATTGCTACCTGCTTGCTGGCTAGCCAGCTAGCCAGCCCTGTGGGCCTTGCTGCTGCTGCAGCCAAAAAACAAAAGGTGGTGCTGCTGCTGCTTCTGCTGCTTCTGCTTCTGCTTGTGTCTGGCCGCTGTTGGAGCGTCCAGGCACAGGACTTCTGCTGCTGCTGACTAAATGGCCTCCTTAATTGGATCATTTGAGTAGCCAGCACACCTGTGCAGGTAGGGCATGACATGATAGGCAGCTGCCTTGATAGCGGGTGGGTGCTGAATGTTCCTAATTGACAAAATAAGATTAATGCTTATGAAGAAATATAAAATCTCATCCCTTCCCCAATATCGCGCCACACCCCTACCCCTTAATTCCCTGGTTGAACTTGATGGACATATGTCTTTTTTCGACCGTACTAACTATGTAACTATGTAACATAACATGGGGGGGGGGGGGGGGGTCTCCTGGCTGTTCACACAGGTGTGTCATTGCTGTACATTGACCATGCATTGCTTCTGTGGCATTGCAAAGGCAAAGACAAATGCTTCCAGCCATCCATTGCACTAATGGATTGGTCATCAGCTGGCTGTCTATGTCCCGCATCAATATAGACCAAAGTACAGAGGGTTAGGCTATGCTATTGTGCACCTACCTGATGCATCAGAAGGTGCGAGGCCCTTGCTAAATTCTGTGCACAGACTTTGAGATCTATACTTTAGACTGTATCTAAACCTGCTCCAACATGGACTGACATTCTGGCCTACTTTCAGCCGATGCGACTTGTCTGTCGCTGAACAGTCGCTTTTTATGTATTCAGCACCTATGTATAATGTTGTAAAAATGCTCTAGAAGCTAAAGTCGCAGAAATGTCACACATATTTGGCCTGCAACTTTCTGTGCGACAAATTCAGACAGGAAAAATCAGTATAAATCCTTAGAAAATTATCCCCCAGTGTCTCCATCTGCTGGCGGTATTGAATAAGCATTGCTGCACTGATGGGGTATGCATTAGACGAAAAAAAAGAAGAAAAAGAAGAATAATACGCCCAGAAAAGAGGCGAAAAGGAGAAAAACGTAAAAAAACGTGAAAAAAAAGTAAGAGGAAGAGAAGGGAAAAAAAGGTGGAAATGGGTTTAAAAGTGATTTCGGCGGAGAATATATATATATATATATATATATATATATATATATATATATACGCGCACACACACACATATATATAAACGTATTCTCCGTTGAGATATTGCAGCCGCTGCTGTGTCCAGGCCCAGGAGCCTTAGCACTGTGCTGTGATGTCACTCAATACCACTGACATCACTAGGTGTAAACAACATCTCTCCTTTGCTGTGTATGTGACTATGGAGCTGTTTGGTGATGTCGTCTATTATGGCCTTCATAGAAGCAACAGGAGATTGTTGCATCCATCTAGAACCCTCAGAACTACAGTGCTATGATGTCACTCACTTCCACAGGCCTTGCAGAGTGTAAACAACAACAACCCAGCTTTGTTGTGTATGTAACCATAGGGATTTGTGATGTCACCTAGAACCTTCACAGCAGCGACAGCTTTATGAGGAGCATCAGCACTGCTCTGCCTGAGCAGAACCATCACCGCCATAGGTTGTCAAATAACCCGGGTTTAACCCACACAGGTAAGTCCAATGGGGTGCAGGCATGTCCTCTATGCTTACAGCTTCCCGTGGGTGTTGGTTTGATACCGTTTGGGGACAGCCAAGGAGGCATCTGCAGGCAACAAAGGTAGGTGTGTGCTTGTGTGTGTGTTTCCTATGCAGATCCTAAGCCCAGTGTCACATGCAAGTAGGAGGAGTAAGAAGGGTTCCTGGCAAATCCGGGTTATGGATTGCATTTAAAAAGGCCCCGTGGGAGTGCAATGGGCCCCTGTCTTGCTGCTTAGCAATAATGGTATGGGTTTAGGTTCTGCTGTGTGTACTGGTGGTTGACTGCCCCCCAGCCCAGAGTGTGCATGGAAAATTGTCTGGCAGCCTCCCTGACAGCAAGCAGTGATAGTGCCCATGAAGGGGACCTTGTTGGGCCCGCCCCTTTCACGGTTATCGCTTCTCGGCCTTTTGGCTAAGATCAAGTGTAGTATCTGTTCTTATCAGTTTAATATCTGATACGTCCCCTATCTGGGGACCATATATTAAATGGATTTTGAGAACGGGGGCCGATTTCGAAGCTTGCTTCCGTCGCCCTATGCATTGACCCGATATGGCAGTATCTTCGGGTACAGTGCACCACCCCCTTACAGGGTTAAAAAGAAAGATTCCTACTTTCATTGCTACCTGCTTGCTGGCTAGCCAGCTAGCCAGCCCTGTGGGCCTTGCTGCTGCTGCAGCCAAAAAACAAAAGGACACCATAATCTCTTCACCTTGTGGCACTCACCTCTTGATTCCCGGCCTTCTGGCTAGGATCAGAGAAATTTTTATAGATCCGGCCGGATGTCCGGGCAGTATATCTGCACACATTCACTTATTTATTTCTTTTTTGTTTCACTGTGTCACTTTTTGCGTGTTGTGTGTTCACAGGATTTGTCAGGATGCGGTAGCCCTTCTGGGTGTCCCTCCTGGCGGTCTAGGGGAGGTGTGTGTGGCCATTAGGTTCCGCACCTCCCTGCAAACACCCCGGGTACTCCTGCTTTGGCAGGGTACCTACCGTAATCGGCTCTGCGGGCAGATACCTTGGCTAACGCCAAGGGGGATGCCGGGAGCATTTGTGGTCCCCTAGTAGCTTCGGCGAAAAGGGACATCGAACCTGGAACCTCGCAGGTACCTTTTGGTCCGGAGGCGAAGGGTAAGGTTTGTTGGGGGGCCTCTCTCCTATCGGAGAAGGGCTTGCGATAGACCGCATCCTTTGTGCACGTTTTTTTAGTGTAACACGTTTGCACTTTTTCTTGCACTTTGGGTGAATCGAAAGCACGTTCCTCGGCTTTAAAAAAAAAAAAAAAAAATCTGTTCTTATCAGTTTAATATCTGATACGTCCCCTATCTGGGGACCATATATTAAATGGATTTTTGAGAACGGGGGCCGATTTCGAAGCTTGCTTCCGTCGCCCTATGCATTGACCCGATATGGCAGTATCTTCGGGTACAGTGCACCACCCCCTTACAGGGTTAAAAAGAAAGATTCCTACTTTCATTGCTACCTGCTTGCTGGCTAGCCAGCTAGCCAGCCCTGTGGGCCTTGCTGCTGCTGCAGCCAAAAAACAAAAGGTGGTGCTGCTGCTGCTTCTGCTGCTTCTGCTTCTGCTTGTGTCTGGCCGCTGTTGGAGCGTCCAGGCACAGGACTTCTGCTGCTGCTGACTAAATGGCCTCCTTAATTGGATCATTTGAGTAGCCAGCACACCTGTGCAGGTAGGGCATGACATGATAGGCAGCTGCCTTGATAGCGGGTGGGTGCTGAATGTTCCTAATTGACAAAATAAGATTAATGCTTATGAAGAAATATAAAATCTCATCCCTTCCCCAATATCGCGCCACACCCCTACCCCTTAATTCCCTGGTTGAACTTGATGGACATATGTCTTTTTTCGACCGTACTAACTATGTAACTATGTAACATAACATGGGGGGGGGGGGGGGTCTCCTGGCTGTTCACACAGGTGTGTCATTGCTGTACATTGACCATGCATTGCTTCTGTGGTATTGCAAAGGCAAAGACAAATGCTTCCAGCCATCCATTGCACTAATGGATTGGTCATCAGCTGGCTGTCTATGTCCCGCATCAATATAGACCAAAGTACAGAGGGTTAGGCTATGCTATTGTGCACCTACCTGATGCATCAGAAGGTGCGAGGCCCTTGCTAAATTCTGTGCACAGACTTTGAGATCTATACTTTAGACTGTATCTAAACCTGCTCCAACATGGACTGACATTCTGGCCTACTTTCAGCCGATGCGACTTGTCTGTCGCTGAACAGTCGCTTTTTATGTATTCAGCACCTATGTATAATGTTGTAAAAATGCTCTAGAAGCTAAAGTCGCAGAAATGTCACACATATTTGGCCTGCAACTTTCTGTGCGACAAATTCAGACAGGAAAAATCAGTATAAATCCTTAGAAAATTATCCCCCAGTGTCTCCATCTGCTGGCGGTATTGAATAAGCATTGCTGCACTGATGGGGTATGCATTAGACGAAAAAAAAGAAGAAAAAGAAGAATAATACGCCCAGAAAAGAGGCGAAAAGGAGAAAAACGTAAAAAAACGTGAAAAAAAAGTAAGAGGAAGAGAAGGGAAAAAAAGGTGGAAATGGGTTTAAAAGTGATTTCGGCGGAGAAATATATATATATATATATATATATATATATATATATATATATACGCGCACACACACACATATATATAAACGTATTCTCCGTTGAGATATTGCAGCCGCTGCTGTGTCCAGGCCCAGGAGCCTTAGCACTGTGCTGTGATGTCACTCAATACCACTGACATCACTAGGTGTAAACAACATCTCTCCTTTGCTGTGTATGTGACTATGGAGCTGTTTGGTGATGTCGTCTATTATGGCCTTCATAGAAGCAACAGGAGATTGTTGCATCCATCTAGAACCCTCAGAACTACAGTGCTATGATGTCACTCACTTCCACAGGCCTTGCAGAGTGTAAACAACAACAACCCAGCTTTGTTGTGTATGTAACCATAGGGATTTGTGATGTCACCTAGAACCTTCACAGCAGCGACAGCTTTATGAGGAGCATCAGCACTGCTCTGCCTGAGCAGAACCATCACCGCCATAGGTTGTCAAATAACCCGGGTTTAACCCACACAGGTAAGTCCAATGGGGTGCAGGCATGTCCTCTATGCTTACAGCTTCCCGTGGGTGTTGGTTTGATACCGTTTGGGGACAGCCAAGGAGGCATCTGCAGGCAACAAAGGTAGGTGTGTGCTTGTGTGTGTGTTTCCTATGCAGATCCTAAGCCCAGTGTCACATGCAAGTAGGAGGAGTAAGAAGGGTTCCTGGCAAATCCGGGTTATGGATTGCATTTAAAAAGGCCCCGTGGGAGTGCAATGGGCCCCTGTCTTGCTGCTTAGCAATAATGGTATGGGTTTAGGTTCTGCTGTGTGTACTGGTGGTTGACTGCCCCCCAGCCCAGAGTGTGCATGGAAAATTGTCTGGCAGCCTCCCTGACAGCAAGCAGTGATAGTGCCCATGAAGGGCACCTTGTTGGGCCCGCCCCTTTCACGGTTATCGCTTCTCGGCCTTTTGGCTAAGATCAAGTGTAGTATCTGTTCTTATCAGTTTAATATCTGATACGTCCCCTATCTGGGGACCATATATTAAATGGATTTTTGAGAACGGGGGCCGATTTCGAAGCTTGCTTCCGTCGCCCTATGCATTGACCCGATATGGCAGTATCTTCGGGTACAGTGCACCACCCCCTTACAGGGTTAAAAAGAAAGATTCCTACTTTCATTGCTACCTGCTTGCTGGCTAGCCAGCTAGCCAGCCCTGTGGGCCTTGCTGCTGCTGCAGCCAAAGAACAAAAGGTGGTGCTGCTGCTGCTTCTGCTGCTTCTGCTTCTGCTTGTGTCTGGCCGCTGTTGGAGCGTCCAGGCACAGGACTTCTGCTGCTGCTGACTAAATGGCCTCCTTAATTGGATCATTTGAGTAGCCAGCACACCTGTGCAGGTAGGGCATGACATGATAGGCAGCTGCCTTGATAGCGGGTGGGTGCTGAATGTTCCTAATTGACAAAATAAGATTAATGCTTATGAAGAAATATAAAATCTCATCCCTTCCCCAATATCGCGCCACACCCCTACCCCTTAATTCCCTGGTTGAACTTGATGGACATATGTCTTTTTTCGACCGTACTAACTATGTAACTATGTAACATAACATGGGGGGGGGGGGGGGGGTCTCCTGGCTGTTCACACAGGTGTGTCATTGCTGTACATTGACCATGCATTGCTTCTGTGGTATTGCAAAGGCAAAGACAAATGCTTCCAGCCATCCATTGCACTAATGGATTGGTCATCAGCTGGCTGTCTATGTCCCGCATCAATATAGACCAAAGTACAGAGGGTTAGGCTATGCTATTGTGCACCTACCTGATGCATCAGAAGGTGCGAGGCCCTTGCTAAATTCTGTGCACAGACTTTGAGATCTATACTTTAGACTGTATCTAAACCTGCTCCAACATGGACTGACATTCTGGCCTACTTTCAGCCGATGCGACTTGTCTGTCGCTGAACAGTCGCTTTTTATGTATTCAGCACCTATGTATAATGTTGTAAAAATGCTCTAGAAGCTAAAGTCGCAGAAATGTCACACATATTTGGCCTGCAACTTTCTGTGCGACAAATTCAGACAGGAAAAATCAGTATAAATCCTTAGAAAATTATCCCCCAGTGTCTCCATCTGCTGGCGGTATTGAATAAGCATTGCTGCACTGATGGGGTATGCATTAGACGAAAAAAAAGAAGAAAAAGAAGAATAATACGCCCAGAAAAGAGGCGAAAAGGAGAAAAACGTAAAAAAACGTGAAAAAAAAGTAAGAGGAAGAGAAGGGAAAAAAAGGTGGAAATGGGTTTAAAAGTGATTTCGGCGGAGAAATATATATATATATATATATATATATATATATATATATATATATATACGCGCACACACACACATATATATAAACGTATTCTCCGTTGAGATATTGCAGCCGCTGCTGTGTCCAGGCCCAGGAGCCTTAGCACTGTGCTGTGATGTCACTCAATACCACTGACATCACTAGGTGTAAACAACATCTCTCCTTTGCTGTGTATGTGACTATGGAGCTGTTTGGTGATGTCGTCTATTATGGCCTTCATAGAAGCAACAGGAGATTGTTGCATCCATCTAGAACCCTCAGAACTACAGTGCTATGATGTCACTCACTTCCACAGGCCTTGCAGAGTGTAAACAACAACAACCCAGCTTTGTTGTGTATGTAACCATAGGGATTTGTGATGTCACCTAGAACCTTCACAGCAGCGACAGCTTTATGAGGAGCATCAGCACTGCTCTGCCTGAGCAGAACCATCACCGCCATAGGTTGTCAAATAACCCGGGTTTAACCCACACAGGTAAGTCCAATGGGGTGCAGGCATGTCCTCTATGCTTACAGCTTCCCGTGGGTGTTGGTTTGATACCGTTTGGGGACAGCCAAGGAGGCATCTGCAGGCAACAAAGGTAGGTGTGTGCTTGTGTGTGTGTTTCCTATGCAGATCCTAAGCCCAGTGTCACATGCAAGTAGGAGGAGTAAGAAGGGTTCCTGGCAAATCCGGGTTATGGATTGCATTTAAAAAGGCCCCGTGGGAGTGCAATGGGCCCCTGTCTTGCTGCTTAGCAATAATGGTATGGGTTTAGGTTCTGCTGTGTGTACTGGTGGTTGACTGCCCCCCAGCCCAGAGTGTGCATGGAAAATTGTCTGGCAGCCTCCCTGACAGCAAGCAGTGATAGTGCCCATGAAGGGCACCTTGTTGGGCCCGCCCCTTTCACGGTTATCGCTTCTCGGCCTTTTGGCTCCGATCAAGTGTAAACTTGGTCTAGGTCAGGGGTGCGGGTGTTCTGCTGAGCAGGAATCCGGAGTGGTGATCTTACTGTGGAATCGACAGACAAGAGAAGAACAATGGCTGGAAAGGAATACCTCCCTGCGATTGAGAAGACTGTACGTTTTGTGGTGGAAACTTCTGACCGGGGTAAGAATCGGATTGAGTACATTGGACATGAACTTGTGGAGAAATTGGGCGGTTTTGGCATGGATAGTTTGTTCTGTGTGCAAGAGAATAGGAAGCAAGGAATATATGATGTGTCCTTCATCTATGAAGCTGATTGCCAGAACTTCTATGAATGTTTGAAAAGAAATGCCAATAACTCTGTCTTGGAAAATGTAAAGTTTTTTCCTCTGTTTGAGATGGGAGTGAAGACTCTGTTTGTACATATGTACAATCCGTTCTTAGACCCGGATATGATTAAGAACTTTCTAAGTATCTACTGTGAAAGTGTCCAAGGGGGAGTGAAGCAAACTAGTAGTTTGGGTGTGTTTAATGGCACATGGAAGTTCTTTGTAAAACTGAAGCTGGATCCTGGGAGCATTGGTGGAGTGAAACACCCACCGGCCAATTTTTCAATCGCTGGAAATTGGGGTTATGTCTATTATTATGGCCAGCCATTGTTTTGCCGTGATTGTTTGCTGTTTGGACATGTCAAAGAGGCTTGTCCAGGTAATAAGAAGTGCCGAAATTGTAAAATGCCAGGGCATGAGGCGGGAGCTTGTCCACAGCCCAGAACTTGTGATCTTTGTGGCCTTGTTGGACATGTGTATAGAAATTGTCCGGAGGTGGCTAAGAGGGAGAAGGAGAAAGAGGCCAGAAAAGATTTGGCAATTAAAAAAAGGGAAAAGGCAAAGGCAGACATGGCAGAAAAGAGTGTGATTGCTAGCATTATTGAGAAAGCAACGGTGGTGGAAGAGAAGGTGCAGGAGGAGATTGAAGAGGAGATGGAGGAGGAGGTGAGAATTGAAGAGGTGCCTAGTCCTCAGGTGTCTGGCACTCAAAAAGTTGAATGGTCGAATTCAGAAGAGGAAAGTGCTAAAGAGAGAGAGGAAGATCTTTTTCGTCCCCCACGGAAGGCGGCGAGAGGTGCCAGTGGTGAAAAGATGGAGCAGACGGTGGTGGAGACGAGTAATCGTTTTGCCGCAATATCTGAGGGTGAAATGGATAAATGCATTGGAGAAGAAACTTCTCCCTCGACACTGAGCCGTAAAGTTCATTAACTCTCTTCTAGGTTTTTTCTTCCTATGGGTTGTTATTTGATTTGATATGTCTTTTTCGGTTAGTTTGTCAAATGTTAGAGTCTTTAAAAATAAGAATAGAAGAGCGGCCATTCTGGAGGAATTGGCAGGAACTAATAATGACATAATTTGTCTACAGGAATGTGGATTGGATTTTCCTCCAAAAAAGGAGGAGTGGAGATATGGACCAGCAGTGTGGTCTTGCTCTAATGTAAATAGAAATGATGGAGTTGGGGTTTTGTTTAGGAATAATAAGTTTAAAGTTTGTAGTCAAATGGTGTTAAGGGAAGGAAGGTGTGTGTTGGTGGAGGTTGGGTTACATGGGTTTAAGTTTAAGTTAATTAATGTTTATGCACCTGTGAATAAGGAGGAGAGGGTGGGTTTGTTTGAAATAATTAAGGGGTTTTTGTCTGGGAAGGAACCAGTGTTGTTAGTAGGTGATTTCAACTGTGAGATTGGGAGGGATGCGGATGTTTCTGGAAATATGCTTAAGAGTATGGTGAGTGATTTCAAGTTAAGAGATGTGGTTGAAGTGTGTGGTGTGAATCCTGTGTTAGCAACATATCATGCTGAGAGTGGAAGGAGTGAGTCAAGATTAGATATGTGTTTTGTGTCCAAAATGATAGGATGTATGTGGTATAAGCAAGAGAGAGTGATTTATTCTGATCATGAGCGTGTGAGTTGTGGTTTGGTGTTGGATGAGATTTGCATAAGTGGGAGGGGTTACTGGAAGCTTAATGTGAAACTGTTGGATGAAAAGGAGGTATATGATAGGTATATTAAGAAGTATAAGTTATGGTGTGAGAAGAAAAAAGAATTTTTGGATTTATTGTGTTGGTGGGAGTGGGTTAAAGAAAGAACTAAGGTTTTTTTCAAGAGGGAAGGTTATAAAAGGAAAGCTAGGGAAAGAAAGAAGTATGAATGGCTGAATAAAAGGTTGGGGTTTCTCATTAAGTTGAAAAAGAAGGGATGGAGAGTGGATGGTAAGATTGATGCTGTGAAAAGAGATATAAAGGATTGGTTGAATGAAAGAGGAAAAGAGTTAATGTACCGAGCAAAAGTGGACAAATTGGAGAAGGATGAAAAGTGTTCAAGATTTTTTTTTTTTAAGAAAGTGATTGGGAGAAAGGATGATTTAGTGAGTGTGTATGATAAGGATGGTGGTTTGGTGAGAGGCAAAGCTGTACTGAATGTGGTGAAAGAGTTTTATGAGGACTTATATGCAGTCAAACAGTGTGATAGGGGTTTGGCTGAGGAAGTGCTGGAAGTGATTGATAAGAAGGTAGATTGTAATGAGTATGAGAGTTTAATGAGAGAGATTGGAATGGAAGAAATTAAAAGGACGGTTGATAGTATGGCTAAAAATAAGACTCCTGGAGAGGATGGGTTGCCGGCTGAGTTTTATGTGAAATTGTGGGATGTACTGAAGGATGATATGGAGAGTATCTTTAAGTATATGTGGGCTAATGGAAGATTGGTGGAAAGTATGAAGAGTGGGATAGTGGTTTTGATTTATAAGAAAGGGGATGTGAATGATGTAAGGAATTGGAGGCCGATAACTTTGTTGAATGTGGATTATAAAATATTTGCAAAGCTGATTACAAATAGAATGAGGGACGTGATAGAGCAAGTGATTGGGGAGGAGCAAGTGTGTGGTGTGCCAGGAAGAAGAATTAGTGAGAATTTGTGTTTGTTGAGAGATATATTGTGGGATGGTATGTGTAGAAAGCAGGTGGTTCGTGTGTTGTCAATTGATTTTGAAAAAGCTTTTGACCGTTTGTCGCATGGGTTTTTGTTTAAGGTGCTAGTTAAAATGGGGTTTCCAGGTGATTTTGTGAATATTGTGAGAATGTTGTATAAGGAAGTGTATAGTAAGATTCTGATTAATGGATGGATGACGGAGGAGATTAAAGTATGTTCAGGGGTGAGACAGGGATGTCCCTTGTCACCTATTGCTTTTATTTGTGCTATGGAACCATTATTAGAATTATTGCGTAAGGATAAATGTGTGAGAGGTGTGAGAGTTCCGGGGGGTCGTGGTAAAGAGGTTAAAGTGTTGGCTTATATGGATGATGTATGTGTGGTAAGTGAATCTGTTGCGGCTGTAAGAAGATCCAAGTTATTGGTAAGTCTGTTTTGTGGTGCGTCTGGTTTTAAGGTCAATTGGGGAAAGAGTGAATATAAATGTTTTGGTGGTGTGACTCAGAGTGAGGATGTTGGTATGGAAGGGGTGGAAGGGCCTATTCAGGTGTTGGGGGTGAAGATGGATGAACGGTTGGATGGTAGAAATAGTTGGGAGGATGTGGGGAAGAGAGTGCAAAAGAAATTGAATTTTTGGAGGTTGAGAGAGTTGTCAATGGTTGGTAAGGTTATGATAGTGAAGAGTGTGATTTTGCCAATACTGTTATATGTTGCTGTTGTGTTTCCGCCAAGTTATATGGTTTTGCGAAAGGTGAAAAGAATGTTATTTGTGTTTTTGTGGGGTACAAAGATGGAAAGAGTTAAGAGAGAGATTGTAATGAAAGATGGTAAAAATGGAGGAATGGACTTTCCGAATGTTGATGTGTATCTGGGTGTGAATATTGTTTTTGCTTTGAAAAGAATGATGGGAGGTGAAAAGAGTTGTGCATGTATGGTGAGATATTTGGGTGGCAGTGTGTTATGTAAATTGGGTTGGTTGGAAAGAGATTTGAGAGTGCCTTATGCTTTTGTGTGTCCTAGTTGGTATGTATATGTGGTGAAATTTTTGGAGAATTATAGGTTGATTGGTGTGGGTCCAGAAGTGTTTGTGAGTAAAAAGAGTATGATTGGGTACATTAAAAAAGACGAAGTTGAATGTTCAATTAATATGGTG
This sequence comes from Hyla sarda, assembly GCF_029499605.1. Taxonomy (NCBI): domain Eukaryota; kingdom Metazoa; phylum Chordata; class Amphibia; order Anura; family Hylidae; genus Hyla; species Hyla sarda. The sequence continues at coordinate 92,517 of NW_026610605.1, forward strand.
AGAGCTGTAGATGTGGGGAGAGTGTGGAAGAGTATAATGACTGTTGGAGTAACAAATAGACAACGTGAGATAGTATGGCAGAGTTTGCATGGTGCGTTACCGGTAAGAGAATTTCAAAGAAATAGAGGGATTGGAAGGTATGAGAGGTGTCCAAGAGATGGGTGTGATGGGATTGAGAGTGTGATGCATGTATTTTGGAATTGTGAAATGGCGCAAGGTGTGTGGAAAGGGATGAGTTTGCTGTTTAAAGAATTGACTGGTATAAGGTATATGTCGTATGATGTGGTTATGTTTGGACTTAGTATGGTAGGGAGAGATAAGGAAAGGGTTTTTTTTGTGTTGCTTGCCATTATTAAAGAAGTACTTTGGGATGTTAGGAATTTATGTGTATTCAAAAGAAAAAACGTGTCGGTGGAGGGTTGTATTAAGTTGATTCTAGATAGGTTATATGTTGTTTATTTGTGTGATAGGAAGAATTTGGGGGATAAGGATGCTGAGGGGATATGGAAGTTTTTGAAATGGAGATATCTTGTAAGTTTGTAATTGGTGATGGTATTTATGTTTGTTTGAAATTGAAAATAAAAAGAAAGACCTAATGATGAGTTGGACTTTACTTCAGAAAGTCTAAGTGACGAAGTATGGAGTTGGATTTTGATGTTTTAATGTCCAAACCTGAAGGTTTAAAAAAAAAAAAAAAAAAAAAAAATCTGTTCTTATCAGTTTAATATCTGATACGTCCCCTATCTGGGGACCATATATTAAATGGATTTTTGAGAACGGGGGCCGATTTCGAAGCTTGCTTCCGTCGCCCTATGCATTGACCCGATATGGCAGTATCTTTGGGTACAGTGCACCACCCCCTTACAGGGTTAAAAAGAAAGATTCCTACTTTCATTGCTACCTGCTTGCTGGCTAGCCAGCTAGCCAGCCCTGTGGGCCTTGCTGCTGCTGCAGCCAAAAAACAAAAGGTGGTGCTGCTGCTGCTTCTGCTGCTTCTGCTTCTGCTTGTGTCTGGCCGCTGTTGGAGCGTCCAGGCACAGGACTTCTGCTGCTGCTGACTAAATGGCCTCCTTAATTGGATCATTTGAGTAGCCAGCACACCTGTGCAGGTAGGGCATGACATGATAGGCAGCTGCCTTGATAGCGGGTGGGTGCTGAATGTTCCTAATTGACAAAATAAGATTAATGCTTATGAAGAAATATAAAATCTCATCCCTTCCCCAATATCGCGCCACACCCCTACCCCTTAATTCCCTGGTTGAACTTGATGGACATATGTCTTTTTTCGACCGTACTAACTATGTAACTATGTAACATAACATGGGGGGGGGGTCTCCTGGCTGTTCACACAGGTGTGTCATTGCTGTACATTGACCATGCATTGCTTCTGTGGTATTGCAAAGGCAAAGACAAATGCTTCCAGCCATCCATTGCACTAATGGATTGGTCATCAGCTGGCTGTCTATGTCCCGCATCAATATAGACCAAAGTACAGAGGGTTAGGCTATGCTATTGTGCACCTACCTGATGCATCAGAAGGTGCGAGGCCCTTGCTAAATTCTGTGCACAGACTTTGAGATCTATACTTTAGACTGTATCTAAACCTGCTCCAACATGGACTGACATTCTGGCCTACTTTCAGCCGATGCGACTTGTCTGTCGCTGAACAGTCGCTTTTTATGTATTCAGCACCTATGTATAATGTTGTAAAAATGCTCTAGAAGCTAAAGTCGCAGAAATGTCACACATATTTGGCCTGCAACTTTCTGTGCGACAAATTCAGACAGGAAAAATCAGTATAAATCCTTAGAAAATTATCCCCCAGTGTCTCCATCTGCTGGCGGTATTGAATAAGCATTGCTGCACTGATGGGGTATGCATTAGACGAAAAAAAGAAGAAAAAGAAGAATAATACGCCCAGAAAAGAGGCGAAAAGGAGAAAAACGTAAAAAAACGTGAAAAAAAAGTAAGAGGAAGAGAAGGGAAAAAAAGGTGGAAATGGGTTTAAAAGTGATTTCGGCGGAGAAATATATATATATATATATATATATATATATATATATATACGCGCACACACACACATATATATAAACGTATTCTCCGTTGAGATATTGCAGCCGCTGCTGTGTCCAGGCCCAGGAGCCTTAGCACTGTGCTGTGATGTCACTCAATACCACTGACATCACTAGGTGTAAACAACATCTCTCCTTTGCTGTGTATGTGACTATGGAGCTGTTTGGTGATGTCGTCTATTATGGCCTTCATAGAAGCAACAGGAGATTGTTGCATCCATCTAGAACCCTCAGAACTACAGTGCTATGATGTCACTCACTTCCACAGGCCTTGCAGAGTGTAAACAACAACAACCCAGCTTTGTTGTGTATGTAACCATAGGGATTTGTGATGTCACCTAGAACCTTCACAGCAGCGACAGCTTTATGAGGAGCATCAGCACTGCTCTGCCTGAGCAGAACCATCACCGCCATAGGTTGTCAAATAACCCGGGTTTAACCCACACAGGTAAGTCCAATGGGGTGCAGGCATGTCCTCTATGCTTACAGCTTCCCGTGGGTGTTGGTTTGATACCGTTTGGGGACAGCCAAGGAGGCATCTGCAGGCAACAAAGGTAGGTGTGTGCTTGTGTGTGTGTTTCCTATGCAGATCCTAAGCCCAGTGTCACATGCAAGTAGGAGGAGTAAGAAGGGTTCCTGGCAAATCCGGGTTATGGATTGCATTTAAAAAGGCCCCGTGGGAGTGCAATGGGCCCCTGTCTTGCTGCTTAGCAATAATGGTATGGGTTTAGGTTCTGCTGTGTGTACTGGTGGTTGACTGCCCCCCAGCCCAGAGTGTGCATGGAAAATTGTCTGGCAGCCTCCCTGACAGCAAGCAGTGATAGTGCCCATGAAGGGCACCTTGTTGGGCCCGCCCCTTTCACGGTTATCGCTTCTCGGCCTTTTGGCTAAGATCAAGTGTAGTATCTGTTCTTATCAGTTTAATATCTGATACGTCCCCTATCTGGGGACCATATATTAAATGGATTTTTGAGAACGGGGGCCGATTTCGAAGCTTGCTTCCGTCGCCCTATGCATTGACCCGATATGGCAGTATCTTCGGGTACAGTGCACCACCCCCTTACAGGGTTAAAAAGAAAGATTCCTACTTTCATTGCTACCTGCTTGCTGGCTAGCCAGCTAGCCAGCCCTGTGGGCCTTGCTGCTGCTGCAGCCAAAAAACAAAAGGTGGTGCTGCTGCTGCTTCTGCTGCTTCTGCTTCTGCTTGTGTCTGGCCGCTGTTGGAGCGTCCAGGCACAGGACTTCTGCTGCTGCTGACTAAATGGCCTCCTTAATTGGATCATTTGAGTAGCCAGCACACCTGTGCAGGTAGGGCATGACATGATAGGCAGCTGCCTTGATAGCGGGTGGGTGCTGAATGTTCCTAATTGACAAAATAAGATTAATGCTTATGAAGAAATATAAAATCTCATCCCTTCCCCAATATCGCGCCACACCCCTACCCCTTAATTCCCTGGTTGAACTTGATGGACATATGTCTTTTTTCGACCGTACTAACTATGTAACTATGTAACATAACATGGGGGGGGGGAAGGGGGGGTCTCCTGGCTGTTCACACAGGTGTGTCATTGCTGTACATTGACCATGCATTGCTTCTGTGGTATTGCAAAGGCAAAGACAAATGCTTCCAGCCATCCATTGCACTAATGGATTGGTCATCAGCTGGCTGTCTATGTCCCGCATCAATATAGACCAAAGTACAGAGGGTTAGGCTATGCTATTGTGCACCTACCTGATGCATCAGAAGGTGCGAGGCCCTTGCTAAATTCTGTGCACAGACTTTGAGATCTATACTTTAGACTGTATCTAAACCTGCTCCAACATGGACTGACATTCTGGCCTACTTTCAGCCGATGCGACTTGTCTGTCGCTGAACAGTCGCTTTTTATGTATTCAGCACCTATGTATAATGTTGTAAAAATGCTCTAGAAGCTAAAGTCGCAGAAATGTCACACATATTTGGCCTGCAACTTTCTGTGCGACAAATTCAGACAGGAAAAATCAGTATAAATCCTTAGAAAATTATCCCCCAGTGTCTCCATCTGCTGGCGGTATTGAATAAGCATTGCTGCACTGATGGGGTATGCATTAGACGAAAAAAAAGAAGAAAAAGAAGAATAATACGCCCAGAAAATAGGCGAAAAGGAGAAAAACGTAAAAAAACGTGAAAAAAAAGTAAGAGGAAGAGAAGGGAAAAAGAGGTGGAAATGGGTTTAAAAGTGATTTCGGCGGAGAAATATATATATATATATATATATATATATATATATATATATATATATACGCGCACACACACACATATATATAAACGTATTCTCCGTTGAGATATTGCAGCCGCTGCTGTGTCCAGGCCCAGGAGCCTTAGCACTGTGCTGTGATGTCACTCAATACCACTGACATCACTAGGTGTAAACAACATCTCTCCTTTGCTGTGTATGTGACTATGGAGCTGTTTGGTGATGTCGTCTATTATGGCCTTCATAGAAGCAACAGGAGATTGTTGCATCCATCTAGAACCCTCAGAACTACAGTGCTATGATGTCACTCACTTCCACAGGCCTTGCAGAGTGTAAACAACAACAACCCAGCTTTGTTGTGTATGTAACCATAGGGATTTGTGATGTCACCTAGAACCTTCACAGCAGCGACAGCTTTATGAGGAGCATCAGCACTGCTCTGCCTGAGCAGAACCATCACCGCCATAGGTTGTCAAATAACCCGGGTTTAACCCACACAGGTAAGTCCAATGGGGTGCAGGCATGTCCTCTATGCTTACAGCTTCCCGTGGGTGTTGGTTTGATACCGTTTGGGGACAGCCAAGGAGGCATCTGCAGGCAACAAAGGTAGGTGTGTGCTTGTGTGTGTGTTTCCTATGCAGATCCTAAGCCCAGTGTCACATGCAAGTAGGAGGAGTAAGAAGGGTTCCTGGCAAATCCGGGTTATGGATTGCATTTAAAAAGGCCCCGTGGGAGTGCAATGGGCCCCTGTCTTGCTGCTTAGCAATAATGGTATGGGTTTAGGTTCTGCTGTGTGTACTGGTGGTTGACTGCCCCCCAGCCCAGAGTGTGCATGGAAAATTGTCTGGCAGCCTCCCTGACAGCAAGCAGTGATAGTGCCCATGAAGGGCACCTTGTTGGGCCCGCCCCTTTCACGGTTATCGCTTCTCGGCCTTTTGGCTAAGATCAAGTGTAGTATCTGTTCTTATCAGTTTAATATCTGATACGTCCCCTATCTGGGGACCATATATTAAATGGATTTTTGAGAACGGGGGCCGATTTCGAAGCTTGCTTCCGTCGCCCTATGCATTGACCTGATATGGCAGTATCTTCGGGTACAGTGCACCACCCCCTTACAGGGTTAAAAAGAAAGATTCCTACTTTCATTGCTACCTGCTTGCTGGCTAGCCAGCTAGCCAGCCCTGTGGGCCTTGCTGCTGCTGCAGCCAAAAAACAAAAGGTGGTGCTGCTGCTGCTTCTGCTGCTTCTGCTTCTGCTTGTGTCTGGCCGCTGTTGGAGCGTCCAGGCACAGGACTTCTGCTGCTGCTGACTAAATGGCCTCCTTAATTGGATCATTTGAGTAGCCAGCACACCTGTGCAGGTAGGGCATGACATGATAGGCAGCTGCCTTGATAGCGGGTGGGTGCTGAATGTTCCTAATTGACAAAATAAGATTAATGCTTATGAAGAAATATAAAATCTCATCCCTTCCCCAATATCGCGCCACACCCCTACCCCTTAATTCCCTGGTTGAACTTGATGGACATATGTCTTTTTTCGACCGTACTAACTATGTAACTATGTAACATAACATGGGGGGGGGGGGGGGGGTCTCCTGGCTGTTCACACAGGTGTGTCATTGCTGTACATTGACCATGCATTGCTTCTGTGGTATTGCAAAGGCAAAGACAAATGCTTCTAGCCATCCATTGCACTAATGGATTGGTCATCAGCTGGCTGTCTATGTCCCGCATCAATATAGACCAAAGTACAGAGGGTTAGGCTATGCTATTGTGCACCTACCTGATGCATCAGAAGGTGCGAGGCCCTTGCTAAATTCTGTGCACAGACTTTGAGATCTATACTTTAGACTGTATCTAAACCTGCTCCAACATGGACTGACATTCTGGCCTACTTTCAGCCGATGCGACTTGTCTGTCGCTGAACAGTCGCTTTTTATGTATTCAGCACCTATGTATAATGTTGTAAAAATGCTCTAGAAGCTAAAGTCGCAGAAATGTCACACATATTTGGCCTGCAACTTTCTGTGCGACAAATTCAGACAGGAAAAATCAGTATAAATCCTTAGAAAATTATCCCCCAGTGTCTCCATCTGCTGGCGGTATTGAATAAGCATTGCTGCACTGATGGGGTATGCATTAGACGAAAAAAAAGAAGAAAAAGAAGAATAATACGCCCAGAAAAGAGGCGAAAAGGAGAAAAACGTAAAAAAACGTGAAAAAAAAGTAAGAGGAAGAGAAGGGAAAAAAAGGTGGAAATGGGTTTAAAAGTGATTTCGGCGGAGTATATATATATATATATATATATATATATATATATATATATATATATATATACGCGCACACACACACATATATATATAAACGTATTCTCCGTTGAGATATTGCAGCCGCTGCTGTGTCCAGGCCCAGGAGCCTTAGCACTGTGCTGTGATGTCACTCAATACCACTGACATCACTAGGTGTAAACAACATCTCTCCTTTGCTGTGTATGTGACTATGGAGCTGTTTGGTGATGTCGTCTATTATGGCCTTCATAGAAGCAACAGGAGATTGTTGCATCCATCTAGAACCCTCAGAACTACAGTGCTATGATGTCACTCACTTCCACAGGCCTTGCAGAGTGTAAACAACAACAACCCAGCTTTGTTGTGTATGTAACCATAGGGATTTGTGATGTCACCTAGAACCTTCACAGCAGCGACAGCTTTATGAGGAGCATCAGCACTGCTCTGCCTGAGCAGAACCATCACCGCCATAGGTTGTCAAATAACCCGGGTTTAACCCACACAGGTAAGTCCAATGGGGTGCAGGCATGTCCTCTATGCTTACAGCTTCCCGTGGGTGTTGGTTTGATACCGTTTGGGGACAGCCAAGGAGGCATCTGCAGGCAACAAAGGTAGGTGTGTGCTTGTGTGTGTGTTTCCTATGCAGATCCTAAGCCCAGTGTCACATGCAAGTAGGAGGAGTAAGAAGGGTTCCTGGCAAATCCGGGTTATGGATTGCATTTAAAAAGGCCCCGTGGGAGTGCAATGGGCCCCTGTCTTGCTGCTTAGCAATAATGGTATGGGTTTAGGTTCTGCTGTGTGTACTGGTGGTTGACTGCCCCCCAGCCCAGAGTGTGCATGGAAAATTGTCTGGCAGCCTCCCTGACAGCAAGCAGTGATAGTGCCCATGAAGGGCACCTTGTTGGGCCCGCCCCTTTCACGGTTATCGCTTCTCGGCCTTTTGGCTAAGATCAAGTGTAGTATCTGTTCTTATCAGTTTAATATCTGATACGTCCCCTAACTGGGGACCATATATTAAATGGATTTTTGAGAACGGGGGCCGATTTCGAAGCTTGCTTCCGTCGCCCTATGCATTGACCTGATATGGCAGTATCTTCGGGTACAGTGCACCACCCCCTTACAGGGTTAAAAAGAAAGATTCCTACTTTCATTGCTACCTGCTTGCTGGCTAGCCAGCTAGCCAGCCCTGTGGGCCTTGCTGCTGCTGCAGCCAAAAAACAAAAGGTGGTGCTGCTGCTGCTTCTGCTTCTGCTTGTGTCTGGCCGCTGTTGGAGCGTCCAGGCACAGGACTTCTGCTGCTGCTGACTAAATGGCCTCCTTAATTGGATCATTTGAGTAGCCAGCACACCTGTGCAGGTAGGGCATGACATGATAGGCAGCTGCCTTGATAGCGGGTGGGTGCTGAATGTTCCTAATTGACAAAATAAGATTAATGCTTATGAAGAAATATAAAATCTCATCCCTTCCCCAATATCGCGCCACACCCCTACCCCTTAATTCCCTGGTTGAACTTGATGGACATATGTCTTTTTTCGACCGTACTAACTATGTAACTATGTAACATAACATGGGGGGGGGGGGGGGTCTCCTGGCTGTTCACACAGGTGTGTCATTGCTGTACATTGACCATGCATTGCTTCTGTGGTATTGCAAAGGCAAAGACAAATGCTTCCAGCCATCCATTGCACTAATGGATTGGTCATCAGCTGGCTGTCTATGTCCCGCATCAATATAGACCAAAGTACAGAGGGTTAGGCTATGCTATTGTGCACCTACCTGATGCATCAGAAGGTGCGAGGCCCTTGCTAAATTCTGTGCACAGACTTTGAGATCTATACTTTAGACTGTATCTAAACCTGCTCCAACATGGACTGACATTCTGGCCTACTTTCAGCCGATGCGACTTGTCTGTCGCTGAACAGTCGCTTTTTATGTATTCAGCACCTATGTATAATGTTGTAAAAATGCTCTAGAAGCTAAAGTCGCAGAAATGTCACACATATTTGGCCTGCAACTTTCTGTGCGACAAATTCAGACAGGAAAAATCAGTATAAATCCTTAGAAAATTATCCCCCAGTGTCTCCATCTGCTGGCGGTATTGAATAAGCATTGCTGCACTGATGGGGTATGCATTAGACGAAAAAAAAGAAGAAAAAGAAGAATAATACGCCCAGAAAAGAGGCGAAAAGGAGAAAAACGTAAAAAAACGTGAAAAAAAAGTAAGAGGAAGAGAAGGGAAAAAAAGGTGGAAATGGGTTTAAAAGTGATTTCGGCGGAGAAATATATATATATATATATATATATATATATATATATATATATATATATATATATACGCGCACACACACACATATATATATAAACGTATTCTCCGTTGAGATATTGCAGCCGCTGCTGTGTCCAGGCCCAGGAGCCTTAGCACTGTGCTGTGATGTCACTCAATACCACTGACATCACTAGGTGTAAACAACATCTCTCCTTTGCTGTGTATGTGACTATGGAGCTGTTTGGTGATGTCGTCTATTATGGCCTTCATAGAAGCAACAGGAGATTGTTGCATCCATCTAGAACCCTCAGAACTACAGTGCTGTGATGTCACTCACTTCCACAGGCCTTGCAGAGTGTAAACAACAACAACCCAGCTTTGTTGTGTATGTAACCATAGGGATTTGTGATGTCACCTAGAACCTTCACAGCAGCGACAGCTTTATGAGGAGCATCAGCACTGCTCTGCCTGAGCAGAACCATCACCGCCATAGGTTGTCAAATAACCCGGGTTTAACCCACACAGGTAAGTCCAATGGGGTGCAGGCATGTCCTCTATGCTTACAGCTTCCCGTGGGTGTTGGTTTGATACCGTTTGGGGACAGCCAAGGAGGCATCTGCAGGCAACAAAGGTAGGTGTGTGCTTGTGTGTGTGTTTCCTATGCAGATCCTAAGCCCAGTGTCACATGCAAGTAGGAGGAGTAAGAAGGGTTCCTGGCAAATCCGGGTTATGGATTGCATTTAAAAAGGCCCCGTGGGAGTGCAATGGGCCCCTGTCTTGCTGCTTAGCAATAATGGTATGGGTTTAGGTTCTGCTGTGTGTACTGGTGGTTGACTGCCCCCCAGCCCAGAGTGTGCATGGAAAATTGTCTGGCAGCCTCCCTGACAGCAAGCAGTGATAGTGCCCATGAAGGGCACCTTGTTGGGCCCGCCCCTTTCACGGTTATCGCTTCTCGGCCTTTTGGCTAAGATCAAGTGTAGTATCTGTTCTTATCAGTTTAATATCTGATACGTCCCCTATCTGGGGACCATATATTAAATGGATTTTTGAGAACGGGGGCCGATTTCGAAGCTTGCTTCCGTCGCCCTATGCATTGACCCGATATGGCAGTATCTTCGGGTACAGTGCACCACCCCCTTACAGGGTTAAAAAGAAAGATTCCTACTTTCATTGCTACCTGCTTGCTGGCTAGCCAGCTAGCCAGCCCTGTGGGCCTTGCTGCTGCTGCAGCCAAAAAACAAAAGGTGGTGCTTCTGCTGCTTCTGCTTGTGTCTGGCCGCTGTTGGAGCGTCCAGGCACAGGACTTCTGCTGCTGCTGACTAAATGGCCTCCTTAATTGGATCATTTGAGTAGCCAGCACACCTGTGCAGGTAGGGCATGACATGATAGGCAGCTGCCTTGATAGCGGGTGGGTGCTGAATGTTCCTAATTGACAAAATAAGATTAATGCTTATGAAGAAATATAAAATCTCATCCCTTCCCCAATATCGCGCCACACCCCTACCCCTTAATTCCCTGGTTGAACTTGATGGACATATGTCTTTTTTCGACCGTACTAACTATGTAACTATGTAACATAACATGGGGGGGGGGGGGGTCTCCTGGCTGTTCACACAGGTGTGTCATTGCTGTACATTGACCATGCATTGCTTCTGTGGTATTGCAAAGGCAAAGACAAATGCTTCCAGCCATCCATTGCACTAATGGATTGGTCATCAGCTGGCTGTCTATGTCCCGCATCAATATAGACCAAAGTACAGAGGGTTAGGCTATGCTATTGTGCACCTACCTGATGCATCAGAAGGTGCGAGGCCCTTGCTAAATTCTGTGCACAGACTTTGAGATCTATACTTTAGACTGTATCTAAACCTGCTCCAACATGGACTGACATTCTGGCCTACTTTCAGCCGATGCGACTTGTCTGTCGCTGAACAGTCGCTTTTTATGTATTCAGCACCTATGTATAATGTTGTAAAAATGCTCTAGAAGCTAAAGTCGCAGAAATGTCACACATATTTGGCCTGCAACTTTCTGTGCGACAAATTCAGACAGGAAAAATCAGTATAAATCCTTAGAAAATTATCCCCCAGTGTCTCCATCTGCTGGCGGTATTGAATAAGCATTGCTGCACTGATGGGGTATGCATTAGACGAAAAAAAAGAAGAAAAAGAAGAATAATACGCCCAGAAAAGAGGCGAAAAGGAGAAAAACGTAAAAAAACGTGAAAAAAAAGTAAGAGGAAGAGAAGGGAAAAAAAGGTGGAAATGGGTTTAAAAGTGATTTCGGCGGAGAATATATATATATATATATATATATATATATATATATATATATATACGCGCACACACACACATATATATATAAACGTATTCTCCGTTGAGATATTGCAGCCGCTGCTGTGTCCAGGCCCAGGAGCCTTAGCACTGTGCTGTGATGTCACTCAATACCACTGACATCACTAGGTGTAAACAACATCTCTCCTTTGCTGTGTATGTGACTATGGAGCTGTTTGGTGATGTCGTCTATTATGGCCTTCATAGAAGCAACAGGAGATTGTTGCATCCATCTAGAACCCTCAGAACTACAGTGCTGTGATGTCACTCACTTCCACAGGCCTTGCAGAGTGTAAACAACAACAACCCAGCTTTGTTGTGTATGTAACCATAGGGATTTGTGATGTCACCTAGAACCTTCACAGCAGCGACAGCTTTATGAGGAGCATCAGCACTGCTCTGCCTGAGCAGAACCATCACCGCCATAGGTTGTCAAATAACCCGGGTTTAACCCACACAGGTAAGTCCAATGGGGTGCAGGCATGTCCTCTATGCTTACAGCTTCCCGTGGGTGTTGGTTTGATACCGTTTGGGGACAGCCAAGGAGGCATCTGCAGGCAACAAAGGTAGGTGTGTGCTTGTGTGTGTGTTTCCTATGCAGATCCTAAGCCCAGTGTCACATGCAAGTAGGAGGAGTAAGAAGGGTTCCTGGCAAATCCGGGTTATGGATTGCATTTAAAAAGGCCCCGTGGGAGTGCAATGGGCCCCTGTCTTGCTGCTTAGCAATAATGGTATGGGTTTAGGTTCTGCTGTGTGTACTGGTGGTTGACTGCCCCCCAGCCCAGAGTGTGCATGGAAAATTGTCTGGCAGCCTCCCTGACAGCAAGCAGTGATAGTGCCCATGAAGGGCACCTTGTTGGGCCCGCCCCTTTCACGGTTATCGCTTCTCGGCCTTTTGGCTAAGATCAAGTGTAGTATCTGTTCTTATCAGTTTAATATCTGATACGTCCCCTATCTGGGGACCATATATTAAATGGATTTTTGAGAACGGGGGCCGATTTCGAAGCTTGCTTCCGTCGCCCTATGCATTGACCCGATATGGCAGTATCTTCGGGTACAGTGCACCACCCCCTTACAGGGTTAAAAAGAAAGATTCCTACTTTCATTGCTACCTGCTTGCTGGCTAGCCAGCTAGCCAGCCCTGTGGGCCTTGCTGCTGCTGCAGCCAAAAAACAAAAGGTGGTGCTTCTGCTGCTTCTGCTTGTGTCTGGCCGCTGTTGGAGCGTCCAGGCACAGGACTTCTGCTGCTGCTGACTAAATGGCCTCCTTAATTGGATCATTTGAGTAGCCAGCACACCTGTGCAGGTAGGGCATGACATGATAGGCAGCTGCCTTGATAGCGGGTGGGTGCTGAATGTTCCTAATTGACAAAATAAGATTAATGCTTATGAAGAAATATAAAATCTCATCCCTTCCCCAATATCGCGCCACACCCCTACCCCTTAATTCCCTGGTTGAACTTGATGGACATATGTCTTTTTTCGACCGTACTAACTATGTAACTATGTAACATAACATGGGGGGGGGGGGGTCTCCTGGCTGTTCACACAGGTGTGTCATTGCTGTACATTGACCATGCATTGCTTCTGTGGTATTGCAAAGGCAAAGACAAATGCTTCCAGCCATCCATTGCACTAATGGATTGGTCATCAGCTGGCTGTCTATGTCCCGCATCAATATAGACCAAAGTACAGAGGGTTAGGCTATGCTATTGTGCACCTACCTGATGCATCAGAAGGTGCGAGGCCCTTGCTAAATTCTGTGCACAGACTTTGAGATCTATACTTTAGACTGTATCTAAACCTGCTCCAACATGGACTGACATTCTGGCCTACTTTCAGCCGATGCGACTTGTCTGTCGCTGAACAGTCGCTTTTTATGTATTCAGCACCTATGTATAATGTTGTAAAAATGCTCTAGAAGCTAAAGTCGCAGAAATGTCACACATATTTGGCCTGCAACTTTCTGTGCGACAAATTCAGACAGGAAAAATCAGTATAAATCCTTAGAAAATTATCCCCCAGTGTCTCCATCTGCTGGCGGTATTGAATAAGCATTGCTGCACTGATGGGGTATGCATTAGACGAAAAAAAAGAAGAAAAAGAAGAATAATACGCCCAGAAAAGAGGCGAAAAGGAGAAAAACGTAAAAAAACGTGAAAAAAAAGTAAGAGGAAGAGAAGGGAAAAAAAGGTGGAAATGGGTTTAAAAGTGATTTCGGCGGAGAAATATATATATATATATATATATATATATATATATATATATATATACGCGCACACACACACATATATATATAAACGTATTCTCCGTTGAGATATTGCAGCCGCTGCTGTGTCCAGGCCCAGGAGCCTTAGCACTGTGCTGTGATGTCACTCAATACCACTGACATCACTAGGTGTAAACAACATCTCTCCTTTGCTGTGTATGTGACTATGGAGCTGTTTGGTGATGTCGTCTATTATGGCCTTCATAGAAGCAACAGGAGATTGTTGCATCCATCTAGAACCCTCAGAACTACAGTGCTATGATGTCACTCACTTCCACAGGCCTTGCAGAGTGTAAACAACAACAACCCAGCTTTGTTGTGTATGTAACCATAGGGATTTGTGATGTCACCTAGAACCTTCACAGCAGCGACAGCTTTATGAGGAGCATCAGCACTGCTCTGCCTGAGCAGAACCATCACCGCCATAGGTTGTCAAATAACCCGGGTTTAACCCACACAGGTAAGTCCAATGGGGTGCAGGCATGTCCTCTATGCTTACAGCTTCCCGTGGGTGTTGGTTTGATACCGTTTGGGGACAGCCAAGGAGGCATCTGCAGGCAACAAAGGTAGGTGTGTGCTTGTGTGTGTGTTTCCTATGCAGATCCTAAGCCCAGTGTCACATGCAAGTAGGAGGAGTAAGAAGGGTTCCTGGCAAATCCGGGTTATGGATTGCATTTAAAAAGGCCCCGTGGGAGTGCAATGGGCCCCTGTCTTGCTGCTTAGCAATAATGGTATGGGTTTAGGTTCTGCTGTGTGTACTGGTGGTTGACTGCCCCCCAGCCCAGAGTGTGCATGGAAAATTGTCTGGCAGCCTCCCTGACAGCAAGCAGTGATAGTGCCCATGAAGGGCACCTTGTTGGGCCCGCCCCTTTCACGGTTATCGCTTCTCGGCCTTTTGGCTAAGATCAAGTGTAGTATCTGTTCTTATCAGTTTAATATCTGATACGTCCCCTATCTGGGGACCATATATTAAATGGATTTTTGAGAACGGGGGCCGATTTCGAAGCTTGCTTCCGTCGCCCTATGCATTGACCCGATATGGCAGTATCTTCGGGTACAGTGCACCACCCCCTTACAGGGTTAAAAAGAAAGATTCCTACTTTCATTGCTACCTGCTTGCTGGCTAGCCAGCTAGCCAGCCCTGTGGGCCTTGCTGCTGCTGCAGCCAAAAAACAAAAGGTGGTGCTGCTGCTGCTTCTGCTGCTTCTGCTTCTGCTTGTGTCTGGCCGCTGTTGGAGCGTCCAGGCACAGGACTTCTGCTGCTGCTGACTAAATGGCCTCCTTAATTGGATCATTTGAGTAGCCAGCACACCTGTGCAGGTAGGGCATGACATGATAGGCAGCTGCCTTGATAGCGGGTGGGTGCTGAATGTTCCTAATTGACAAAATAAGATTAATGCTTATGAAGAAATATAAAATCTCATCCCTTCCCCAATATCGCGCCACACCCCTACCCCTTAATTCCCTGGTTGAACTTGATGGACATATGTCTTTTTTCGACCGTACTAACTATGTAACTATGTAACATAACATGGGGGGGGGCTCCTGGCTGTTCACACAGGTGTGTCATTGCTGTACATTGACCATGCATTGCTTCTGTGGTATTGCAAAGGCAAAGACAAATGCTTCCAGCCATCCATTGCACTAATGGATTGGTCATCAGCTGGCTGTCTATGTCCCGCATCAATATAGACCAAAGTACAGAGGGTTAGGCTATGCTATTGTGCACCTACCTGATGCATCAGAAGGTGCGAGGCCCTTGCTAAATTCTGTGCACAGACTTTGAGATCTATACTTTAGACTGTATCTAAACCTGCTCCAACATGGACTGACATTCTGGCCTACTTTCAGCCGATGCGACTTGTCTGTCGCTGAACAGTCGCTTTTTATGTATTCAGCACCTATGTATAATGTTGTAAAAATGCTCTAGAAGCTAAAGTCGCAGAAATGTCACACATATTTGGCCTGCAACTTTCTGTGCGACAAATTCAGACAGGAAAAATCAGTATAAATCCTTAGAAAATTATCCCCCAGTGTCTCCATCTGCTGGCGGTATTGAATAAGCATTGCTGCACTGATGGGGTATGCATTAGACGAAAAAAAAGAAGAAAAAGAAGAATAATACGCCCAGAAAATAGGCGAAAAGGAGAAAAACGTAAAAAAACGTGAAAAAAAAGTAAGAGGAAGAGAAGGGAAAAAAAGGTGGAAATGGGTTTAAAAGTGATTTCGGCGGAGAAATATATATATATATATATATATATATATATATATATACGCGCACACACACACATATATATAAACGTATTCTCCGTTGAGATATTGCAGCCGCTGCTGTGTCCAGGCCCAGGAGCCTTAGCACTGTGCTGTGATGTCACTCAATACCACTGACATCACTAGGTGTAAACAACATCTCTCCTTTGCTGTGTATGTGACTATGGAGCTGTTTGGTGATGTCGTCTATTATGGCCTTCATAGAAGCAACAGGAGATTGTTGCATCCATCTAGAACCCTCAGAACTACAGTGCTATGATGTCACTCACTTCCACAGGCCTTGCAGAGTGTAAACAACAACAACCCAGCTTTGTTGTGTATGTAACCATAGGGATTTGTGATGTCACCTAGAACCTTCACAGCAGCGACAGCTTTATGAGGAGCATCAGCACTGCTCTGCCTGAGCAGAACCATCACCGCCATAGGTTGTCAAATAACCCGGGTTTAACCCACACAGGTAAGTCCAATGGGGTGCAGGCATGTCCTCTATGCTTACAGCTTCCCGTGGGTGTTGGTTTGATACCGTTTGGGGACAGCCAAGGAGGCATCTGCAGGCAACAAAGGTAGGTGTGTGCTTGTGTGTGTGTTTCCTATGCAGATCCTAAGCCCAGTGTCACATGCAAGTAGGAGGAGTAAGAAGGGTTCCTGGCAAATCCGGGTTATGGATTGCATTTAAAAAGGCCCCGTGGGAGTGCAATGGGCCCCTGTCTTGCTGCTTAGCAATAATGGTATGGGTTTAGGTTCTGCTGTGTGTACTGGTGGTTGACTGCCCCCCAGCCCAGAGTGTGCATGGAAAATTGTCTGGCAGCCTCCCTGACAGCAAGCAGTGATAGTGCCCATGAAGGGCACCTTGTTGGGCCCGCCCCTTTCACGGTTATCGCTTCTCGGCCTTTTGGCTAAGATCAAGTGTAGTATCTGTTCTTATCAGTTTAATATCTGATACGTCCCCTATCTGGGGACCATATATTAAATGGATTTTTGAGAACGGGGGCCGATTTCGAAGCTTGCTTCCGTCGCCCTATGCATTGACCTGATATGGCAGTATCTTCGGGTAAAGTGCACCACCCCCTTACAGGGTTAAAAAGAAAGATTCCTACTTTCATTGCTACCTGCTTGCTGGCTAGCCAGCTAGCCAGCCCTGTGGGCCTTGCTGCTGCTGCAGCCAAAAAACAAAAGGTGGTGCTGCTGCTGCTTCTGCTGCTTCTGCTGCTTCTGCTTGTGTCTGGCCGCTGTTGGAGCGTCCAGGCACAGGACTTCTGCTGCTGCTGACTAAATGGCCTCCTTAATTGGATCATTTGAGTAGCCAGCACACCTGTGCAGGTAGGGCATGACATGATAGGCAGCTGCCTTGATAGCGGGTGGGTGCTGAATGTTCCTAATTGACAAAATAAGATTAATGCTTATGAAGAAATATAAAATCTCATCCCTTCCCCAATATCGCGCCACACCCCTACCCCTTAATTCCCTGGTTGAACTTGATGGACATATGTCTTTTTTCGACCGTACTAACTATGTAACTATGTAACATAACATGGGGGGGGGGGGGGTCTCCTGGCTGTTCACACAGGTGTGTCATTGCTGTACATTGACCATGCATTGCTTCTGTGGTATTGCAAAGGCAAAGACAAATGCTTCCAGCCATCCATTGCACTAATGGATTGGTCATCAGCTGGCTGTCTATGTCCCGCATCAATATAGACCAAAGTACAGAGGGTTAGGCTATGCTATTGTGCACCTACCTGATGCATCAGAAGGTGCGAGGCCCTTGCTAAATTCTGTGCACAGACTTTGAGATCTATACTTTAGACTGTATCTAAACCTGCTCCAACATGGACTGACATTCTGGCCTACTTTCAGCCGATGCGACTTGTCTGTCGCTGAACAGTCGCTTTTTATGTATTCAGCACCTATGTATAATGTTGTAAAAATGCTCTAGAAGCTAAAGTCGCAGAAATGTCACACATATTTGGCCTGCAACTTTCTGTGCGACAAATTCAGACAGGAAAAATCAGTATAAATCCTTAGAAAATTATCCCCCAGTGTCTCCATCTGCTGGCGGCATTGAATAAGCATTGCTGCACTGATGGGGTATGCATTAGACGAAAAAAAAGAAGAAAAAGAAGAATAATACGCCCAGAAAAGAGGCGAAAAGGAGAAAAACGTAAAAAAACGTGAAAAAAAAGTAAGAGGAAGAGAAGGGAAAAAAAGGTGGAAATGGGTTTAAAAGTGATTTCGGCGGAGAAATATATATATATATATATATATATATATATATATATATACGCGCACACACACACATATATATATAAACGTATTCTCCGTTGAGATATTGCAGCCGCTGCTGTGTCCAGGCCCAGGAGCCTTAGCACTGTGCTGTGATGTCACTCAATACCACTGACATCACTAGGTGTAAACAACATCTCTCCTTTGCTGTGTATGTGACTATGGAGCTGTTTGGTGATGTCGTCTATTATGGCCTTCATAGAAGCAACAGGAGATTGTTGCATCCATCTAGAACCCTCAGAACTACAGTGCTATGATGTCACTCACTTCCACAGGCCTTGCAGAGTGTAAACAACAACAACCCAGCTTTGTTGTGTATGTAACCATAGGGATTTGTGATGTCACCTAGAACCTTCACAGCAGCGACAGCTTTATGAGGAGCATCAGCACTGCTCTGCCTGAGCAGAACCATCACCGCCATAGGTTGTCAAATAACCCGGGTTTAACCCACACAGGTAAGTCCAATGGGGTGCAGGCATGTCCTCTATGCTTACAGCTTCCCGTGGGTGTTGGTTTGATACCGTTTGGGGACAGCCAAGGAGGCATCTGCAGGCAACAAAGGTAGGTGTGTGCTTGTGTGTGTGTTTCCTATGCAGATCCTAAGCCCAGTGTCACATGCAAGTAGGAGGAGTAAGAAGGGTTCCTGGCAAATCCGGGTTATGGATTGCATTTAAAAAGGCCCCGTGGGAGTGCAATGGGCCCCTGTCTTGCTGCTTAGCAATAATGGTATGGGTTTAGGTTCTGCTGTGTGTACTGGTGGTTGACTGCCCCCCAGCCCAGAGTGTGCATGGAAAATTGTCTGGCAGCCTCCCTGACAGCAAGCAGTGATAGTGCCCATGAAGGGCACCTTGTTGGGCCCGCCCCTTTCACGGTTATCGCTTCTCGGCCTTTTGGCTAAGATCAAGTGTAGTATCTGTTCTTATCAGTTTAATATCTGATACGTCCCCTATCTGGGGACCATATATTAAATGGATTTTTGAGAACGGGGGCCGATTTCGAAGCTTGCTTCCGTCGCCCTATGCATTGACCCGATATGGCAGTATCTTCGGGTACAGTGCACCACCCCCTTACAGGGTTAAAAAGAAAGATTCCTACTTTCATTGCTACCTGCTTGCTGGCTAGCCAGCTAGCCAGCCCTGTGGGCCTTGCTGCTGCTGCAGCCAAAAAACAAAAGGTGGTGCTGCTGCTGCTTCTGCTGCTTCTGCTTCTGCTTGTGTCTGGCCGCTGTTGGAGCGTCCAGGCACAGGACTTCTGCTGCTGCTGACTAAATGGCCTCCTTAATTGGATCATTTGAGTAGCCAGCACACCTGTGCAGGTAGGTCATGACATGATAGGCAGCTGCCTTGATAGCGGGTGGGTGCTGAATGTTCCTAATTGACAAAATAAGATTAATGCTTATGAAGAAATATAAAATCTCATCCCTTCCCCAATATCGCGCCACACCCCTACCCCTTAATTCCCTGGTTGAACTTGATGGACATATGTCTTTTTTCGACCGTACTAACTATGTAACTATGTAACATAACATGGGGGGGGGGGGGGTCTCCTGGCTGTTCACACAGGTGTGTCATTGCTGTACATTGACCATGCATTGCTTCTGTGGTATTGCAAAGGCAAAGACAAATGCTTCCAGCCATCCATTGCACTAATGGATTGGTCATCAGCTGGCTGTCTATGTCCCGCATCAATATAGACCAAAGTACAGAGGGTTAGGCTATGCTATTGTGCACCTACCTGATGCATCAGAAGGTGCGAGGCCCTTGCTAAATTCTGTGCACAGACTTTGAGATCTATACTTTAGACTGTATCTAAACCTGCTCCAACATGGACTGACATTCTGGCCTACTTTCAGCCGATGCGACTTGTCTGTCGCTGAACAGTCGCTTTTTATGTATTCAGCACCTATGTATAATGTTGTAAAAATGCTCTAGAAGCTAAAGTCGCAGAAATGTCACACATATTTGGCCTGCAACTTTCTGTGCGACAAATTCAGACATGAAAAATCAGTATAAATCCTTAGAAAATTATCCCCCAGTGTCTCCATCTGCTGGCGGTATTGAATAAGCATTGCTGCACTGATGGGGTATGCATTAGACGAAAAAAAAGAAGAAAAAGAAGAATAATACGCCCAGAAAAGAGGCGAAAAGGAGAAAAACGTAAAAAAACGTGAAAAAAAAGTAAGAGGAAGAGAAGGGAAAAAAAGGTGGAAATGGGTTTAAAAGTGATTTCGGCGGAGAAATATATATATATATATATATATATATATATATATACGCGCACACACACACATATATATAAACGTATTCTCCGTTGAGATATTGCAGCCGCTGCTGTGTCCAGGCCCAGGAGCCTTAGCACTGTGCTGTGATGTCACTCAATACCACTGACATCACTAGGTGTAAACAACATCTCTCCTTTGCTGTGTATGTGACTATGGAGCTGTTTGGTGATGTCGTCTATTATGGCCTTCATAGAAGCAACAGGAGATTGTTGCATCCATCTAGAACCCTCAGAACTACAGTGCTATGATGTCACTCACTTCCACAGGCCTTGCAGAGTGTAAACAACAACAACCCAGCTTTGTTGTGTATGTAACCATAGGGATTTGTGATGTCACCTAGAACCTTCACAGCAGCGACAGCTTTATGAGGAGCATCAGCACTGCTCTGCCTGAGCAGAACCATCACCGCCATAGGTTGTCAAATAACCCGGGTTTAACCCACACAGGTAAGTCCAATGGGGTGCAGGCATGTCCTCTATGCTTACAGCTTCCCGTGGGTGTTGGTTTGATACCGTTTGGGGACAGCCAAGGAGGCATCTGCAGGCAACAAAGGTAGGTGTGTGCTTGTGTGTGTGTTTCCTATGCAGATCCTAAGCCCAGTGTCACATGCAAGTAGGAGGAGTAAGAAGGGTTCCTGGCAAATCCGGGTTATGGATTGCATTTAAAAAGGCCCCGTGGGAGTGCAATGGGCCCCTGTCTTGCTGCTTAGCAATAATGGTATGGGTTTAGGTTCTGCTGTGTGTACTGGTGGTTGACTGCCCCCCAGCCCAGAGTGTGCATGGAAAATTGTCTGGCAGCCTCCCTGACAGCAAGCAGTGATAGTGCCCATGAAGGGCACCTTGTTGGGCCCGCCCCTTTCACGGTTATCGCTTCTCGGCCTTTTGGCTAAGATCAAGTGTAGTATCTGTTCTTATCAGTTTAATATCTGATACGTCCCCTATCTGGGGACCATATATTAAATGGATTTTTGAGAACGGGGGCCGATTTCGAAGCTTGCTTCCGTCGCCCTATGCATTGACCCGATATGGCAGTATCTTCGGGTACAGTGCACCACCCCCTTACAGGGTTAAAAAGAAAGATTCCTACTTTCATTGCTACCTGCTTGCTGGCTAGCCAGCTAGCCAGCCCTGTGGGCCTTGCTGCTGCTGCAGCCAAAAAACAAAAGGTGGTGCTGCTGCTGCTTCTGCTGCTTCTGCTTCTGCTTGTGTCTGGCCGCTGTTGGAGCGTCCAGGCACAGGACTTCTGCTGCTGCTGACTAAATGGCCTCCTTAATTGGATCATTTGAGTAGCCAGCACACCTGTGCAGGTAGGGCATGACATGATAGGCAGCTGCCTTGATAGCGGGTGGGTGCTGAATGTTCCTAATTGACAAAATAAGATTAATGCTTATGAAGAAATATAAAATCTCATCCCTTCCCCAATATCGCGCCACACCCCTACCCCTTAATTCCCTGGTTGAACTTGATGGACATATGTCTTTTTTCGACCGTACTAACTATGTAACTATGTAACATAACATGGGGGGGGGGGGGGGGGGGGTCTCCTGGCTGTTCACACAGGTGTGTCATTGCTGTACATTGACCATGCATTGCTTCTGTGGCATTGCAAAGGCAAAGACAAATGCTTCCAGCCATCCATTGCACTAATGGATTGGTCATCAGCTGGCTGTCTATGTCCCGCATCAATATAGACCAAAGTACAGAGGGTTAGGCTATGCTATTGTGCACCTACCTGATGCATCAGAAGGTGCGAGGCCCTTGCTAAATTCTGTGCACAGACTTTGAGATCTATACTTTAGACTGTATCTAAACCTGCTCCAACATGGACTGACATTCTGGCCTACTTTCAGCCGATGCGACTTGTCTGTCGCTGAACAGTCGCTTTTTATGTATTCAGCACCTATGTATAATGTTGTAAAAATGCTCTAGAAGCTAAAGTCGCAGAAATGTCACACATATTTGGCCTGCAACTTTCTGTGCGACAAATTCAGACAGGAAAAATCAGTATAAATCCTTAGAAAATTATCCCCCAGTGTCTCCATCTGCTGGCGGTATTGAATAAGCATTGCTGCACTGATGGGGTATGCATTAGACGAAAAAAAAGAAGAAAAAGAAGAATAATACGCCCAGAAAAGAGGCGAAAAGGAGAAAAACGTAAAAAAACGTGAAAAAAAAGTAAGAGGAAGAGAAGGGAAAAAAAGGTGGAAATGGGTTTAAAAGTGATTTCGGCGGAGAAATATATATATATATATATATATATATATATATATATATATACGCGCACACACACACATATATATAAACGTATTCTCCGTTGAGATATTGCAGCCGCTGCTGTGTCCAGGCCCAGGAGCCTTAGCACTGTGCTGTGATGTCACTCAATACCACTGACATCACTAGGTGTAAACAACATCTCTCCTTTGCTGTGTATGTGACTATGGAGCTGTTTGGTGATGTCGTCTATTATGGCCTTCATAGAAGCAACAGGAGATTTTTGCATCCATCTAGAACCCTCAGAACTACAGTGCTATGATGTCACTCACTTCCACAGGCCTTGCAGAGTGTAAACAACAACAACCCAGCTTTGTTGTGTATGTAACCATAGGGATTTGTGATGTCACCTAGAACCTTCACAGCAGCGACAGCTTTATGAGGAGCATCAGCACTGCTCTGCCTGAGCAGAACCATCACCGCCATAGGTTGTCAAATAACCCGGGATTAACCCACACAGGTAAGTCCAATGGGGTGCAGGCATGTCCTCTATGCTTACAGCTTCCCGTGGGTGTTGGTTTGATACCGTTTGGGGACAGCCAAGGAGGCATCTGCAGGCAACAAAGGTAGGTGTGTGCTTGTGTGTGTGTTTCCTATGCAGATCCTAAGCCCAGTGTCACATGCAAGTAGGAGGAGTAAGAAGGGTTCCTGGCAAATCCGGGTTATGGATTGCATTTAAAAAGGCCCCGTGGGAGTGCAATGGGCCCCTGTCTTGCTGCTTAGCAATAATGGTATGGGTTTAGGTTCTGCTGTGTGTACTGGTGGTTGACTGCCCCCCAGCCCAGAGTGTGCATGGAAAATTGTCTGGCAGCCTCCCTGACAGCAAGCAGTGATAGTGCCCATGAAGGGCACCTTGTTGGGCCCGCCCCTTTCACGGTTATCGCTTCTCGGCCTTTTGGCTAAGATCAAGTGTAGTATCTGTTCTTATCAGTTTTCATGCTGGTGGGGATGGGTGCTGCATGGAGGATGCAGGTGTACCAGGGCTTTCCGGGGCTGGTTCTGAGGAATCAGCTCGACGGCTGCCCCGATGTGACCTGTTCCCTCCGGGTCTCGCCATGAGGCTGAGAGGGTCTAGAGCCGAGGTACTTTTGTGCCTCGGGGAGTGGTGACCCCGAGGTGCCGAAACTCACTGGGAGAATAGACTCACTGAGTTGAAGCACGGGCACCATAATCTCTTCACCTTGTGGCACTCACCTCTTGATTCCCGGCCTTCTGGCTAGGATCAGAGAAATTTTTATTGATCCGGCCGGATGTCCGGGCAGTATATCTGCACACATTCACTTATTTATTTCTTTTTTGTCTCACTGTGTCACCTTTTGCGTGTTGTGTGTTCACAGGATTGGTCAGGATGCGGTAGCCCTTCTGGGTGTCCCTCCTGGCGGTCTAGGGGAGGTGTGTGTGGCCATTAGGTTCCGCACCTCCCTGCAAACACCCCGGGTACTCCTGCTTTGGCAGGGTACCTACCGTAATCGGCTCTGCGGGCAGATACCTTGGCTAACGCCAAGGGGGATGCCGGGAGCATTTGTGGTCCCCTAGTAGCTTCGGCGAAAAGGGACATCGAACCTGGAACCTCGCAGGTACCATTTGGTCCGGAGGCGAAGGGTAAGGTTTGTTGGGGGGCCTCTCTCCTATCGGAGAAGGGCTTGCGATAGACCGCATCCTTTGTGCACGTTTTTTTAGTGTAACACGTTTGCACTTTTTCTTGCACTTTGGGTGAATCGAAAGCACGTTCCTCGGCTTTAGATAAAAAAAAAAAAAAAAAATCTGTTCTTATCAGTTTAATATTTAATACTTACCTGGCAGGGGAGATACCATGATCGCTACGGTCTGAAGAACTCCAAGCATTGTGGTAGAGATTTTGCGTAGTACGATTGCAGTACTTTTCGTTCTTATTAGAACCGCATTTCTCTAGAGCATACCACCTGAAGATCGTCTCCTGCCTGCCTCGGAACATCTGAAGAAGGAGAAGATCTTGAAGACTGCAGCTCCGGAAGAAGCCGACGAAGAACCTGGAAGAAGGGAATCGGCGGTGAATTCCGGAACAGCGGCGAAGAGGAAGGCGGCGCAGAATCTTTTCGAAGAAACTCGCTGCCTCTGGAGAAGGATTTGCATAGCTCCTCCCACCGGGACCGGATCTGCATAGCTCCTCCCACCCGGGAAAGAAGACTTTGCGAAGCCTCTCTCCACAAGCAAGCAAGGAAGCAGAAAAGAGCCTGCTGGAAGAAGCCATGGCCTCAACCAGCAAGTCCACCCAGGAGGCTGCAGGGCAAGGCCTGGAGGTCCAGCCCCAACCACAGCAAGCTTCAACCTCCACCACGGCAAGGCAGAAGGGCGGCAGAATTCCTAACCTGGAAGCTCCAACCCTGGAGCCCTGGATGAGGCAGACTGTTGCCTTGAAGCTCAAGCCCGTGGACGGAAGGGTGCCGGACATGTCCCACGACGTGTTCTGCAAGAAGATGCTGGCGGATCAAGGCTTCCCCACGGCTGACACCCTGGGAATAGCAACCTTCTTTTCGGGAATCTTCTACATCACCTTTGCCACCATTGGGACCTGTAGAAGATACTGGGAGGTGGTGAAAGCGGCGAGTCCCGAATCCCCTTTCTCTCGCTTTGTGGGCAACTGCCTTATTCAAAGAGAGGAGAGGCGGGTGACGGTCTCAATGCGGAACCCACACACCCCAGGCACGGACATCTCGACCTTCCTGAAGCGCTTCTGCACCGTGGTGAGGGAGCCCACCCGCATCCTGAACTCACTCGGATACTGGACCTGCAAGTGGTCTGTGGTCGTCAGACTCAACAAGAACCCTGCTTCTCCAGACGGACTACAGCACCTGCCAACGACATTTTCCTTGGGCAACTCCACAGGACTTATCTTCTACCCGGACATGCCGCAGACCTGCAGGAGATGTGGCAAGATGGGCCACGAGGGCAAGGACTGTACGGAGGATGCCTGCAGGTATTGCCGTGTGACAGGTCACACGACCAAGGACTGCCCCAAGAGCAAGACCTGCAACCTCTGCGGACTGGCAGCCCACAGCTACAAGGACTGCCCCCAGAGGGAGAGAACATGGGCATCTGTGGCAGCGAGAGCACCGAAGCCAGCCCCAGCTCCGGAGCCAACACCACGGATGGCCAAGCCGACCAAGGAGGGTAAGAAGGCGAAAGCCACCACCCCTGCCCCGTCCCGCCCCTCCCCTGCCCCGTCCCGCCCCTCCCCTGCCCCTCCCGCCCCATCCCCTGCCCCTCCCGCCCCATCTCCTGCCCCATCCCGCCCCACCCCTGCCCCATCCCGTCCCACCCCTGCCCCATCCCGTCCCACCCCTGCCCCTCCTGCCCCATCCCGTCCCACCCCTGCCCCTCCTACACCATCCCGTCCCACCCCTGCCCCTCCTGCCCCATCCCGCCCCACCCCTGCCCCCCGTACCCCACCCCGGCCCACCCCTGCCCCGTCCTCCCCTGCCCGGCCCACCCCTGCCCCGTCCTCCCCTGCCCGGCCCACCCCTGCCCCGTCCTCCCCTGCCCGGGCACTCTCTCCTGCCCCCCGCCCCACCCAGCCTCCTTTCTCTCCTGGCCCAGCAGCACCTAACCCCCCTCCAGCTGCTGGTGCCCGCCCTTCGGAGGACTTTCCTGTGCTTCCTCCCCCAGGTACCATACAGAGGAAGAGGAAAGGAAGGGACAACGTATCAGAAGAGTCCCACAAAAGAAAGATAATCGAGACCTGCGAGACCCCTCAAGCTTCAGATGAGGAGGAGGAGATGGAGCAGGTCTGCGAGAGCCTTGAGGCTTCAGAAGGAGAGGAGGTGATGGAGCAGGCCCAAGTGGAGCAGGTCCAAGCAGAGCCAGTCCAAGCTCAATCTATGGAGGAGCTGCTGCAGGACCCAGAGGTTAAGAAAATCCTGGACACTCCGTCCAACACGGTCTACGACGAGTTCTTGGAAGGGCGCTACGAGAAGCCACAGGAGCCGACAGGCGCCAGAGAAGAGGACCCGTCCGACCAGACTGGTAACTAGTATCAGAACTAACCTCTCTTTTTATTCCCATGGCTGATCTCAACATCTTCTGCATTAATGTGAGGAGTATTAGAGCTTGGTTTAGATTTCAGACTGTTCTTACGTTCTTAGATTCCCAGAGGTGTGATGTTTACATGTTGCAGGAATGTGCTTTGTCTGCTTCTAGGTCTTACAACCATCTGGCCAGGCAGTGGCCTCACGGCCCTTCCTACTGGTCTGGTGGGGGCGACAATAGGTCTGCGGGGGTGGCCATCCTGATCAGGGGAGGTAACTTTGCACTTGATTCCGTCCGGGAGCTCGTCTGTGGCAGACTTCTTGTCGCAGACGGTTCCTGGGCGGGTGAGCCCGTGCGGCTCATCAACGTGTATGCCTCCCCTGAGAGGGATGTCCGACTGGAGGTTCTCCAGGCCCTGCGGGCTGAACTTGCCACCACTAGAGCAGTAGTGTTGGGTGGTGACTTCAACTGCCCCATTGAGGTGGACGGGCGCAGTTCTGGCACATCCGCCAGCCTGGACGTGACGTCTAAACTGCTGATTGAGATGGTGACGGAGGCATCCTTGCAGGACGTTGTCGGGTCCATCGGGAACGGCTCCGTAAACTATACGTGGAGCCGCCCCGATGGCTCGCTCCGTTCTCGGATAGACTTCATCTTCACTTCGAGAGCAGTCAGAAAGGTGTCGTACTCTATGGTCCCCTGCTTCTTCTCTGACCACAGGGCCATTCGATTCCGGGGGACTCTGGGCCATGGATTCCCACCTGGCCCGGGCTCCTGGAAGTTGAATTGTGCCCTGTTGGAGCAGAGGGAGGTCATGGAGGAACTTAGGGATGCTTACCTTGTATGGCGAAATGACAAATGTCTGTTCAAGTGCATCAGCGATTGGTGGGAATATGTTAAAGTCGAATTCCGTTGTTTCTTTCAGGCAAAAGGCAGACAACAGGCGTGTGCGAAGAAGTGGGACTTGAGGAAACTGCAGCGCGAGCTGCGGTCCCTGCAGGACCTGCTCCAGTGTGGCTGGGACGTCAGGGAGGAGCTGGAGGAGACCAAAAAGAGCTTGAAAAGGCACTTTGAGGAGGAATCCAAGCGAATCGTCTTTCGTTCCAAGGTGGAGAACCTGGAGAAGGGTGAGAAATGTAACTCTTTCTTTTTCAGGAAGCTCCATGCCGGCCACACGCCCCTGACTGAGCTACGAGATGAGACCGGACACATGAGGAGCGGCAAGGAGGAAGTGATGGGGGTCGTCCACGACTTCTACAGCAACCTCTACGCCCCCAAGTCATCCGACCCCGAAGCCGCCGAGAGGTTCCTGTCAGGTGTCACTAACGTTGTTGATCCCGCAGGTGCGGCGGCTATGGACGATCCCTTGACGGTGGGGGAGCTGCTCTCTGCCGCTAAATCCTTTAAGCCCGGCAGGACCCCGGGCAGTGACGGTCTCCCGGCCGAGCTCTACGTAGCGCTGGGTGACCTGATCTGTCCGGACCTGTTGGAGGTGTACGAGGAGATGGTGGTGGGGGGCAGAATGCCTCCGTCGTTGAGGGAAGGGATGATCACGATCTTGTATAAGCGGAAGGGGGAGAGATGTGACCTGAAAAACTGGCGTCCCATCTCTCTCCTGAACGTGGACTACAAGATCCTCGCCAAGGTGCTGGCCAACAGGCTGAAACCTGTCATGGGGCAGATCGTCTATCCGGACCAGACCTGCAGCATTCCTGGCCGCAGGATTGCCGACAGCCTTGCCCTTGTGAGAGACACGGTCCATTACATCCAGGACCGCGGGGGCCGCGCCGCCCTGGTCAGCTTAGATCAGGAGAAGGCGTTCGACCGTGTCTCCCACGCATTCATGGACAGGGTTTTGCGCAGGCTGGGTCTGGGGAAGATGTTTTGCTCTTTTGTTAACGTTATGTATTTTGACATTTACAGCACGGTGTTGGTGAACGGCTGGAAGACTGACCCCTTTCCTATTCTTTCAGGGGTTAGACAAGGCTGCCCTCTTTCACCTCTCCTTTTTGTTTGTGTTATAGAGCTCTTCGCTGAGACTATCCGGCAGAATGGAGAGATCAGAGGCATCACCGCACCAGGACCAGATCGCCACGAGGTCAAGTGCTCGCTCTACATGGACGACGTGACCGTCTTCTGCGCTGACCAGCGTTCGGTGACTGCACTCGTCCAGACCTGCGAGGACTTCGGCAGAGCTTCGGGGGCAAAAGTCAACTGCGGGAAGTCGGAGGCCATGCTCTTCGGGGAATGGCACCTGGCTTCTTCCGCCCCCTTCCCCTTTACTATTAAGCCGGACTTCATTCAAATTCTTGGAGTCTGGTTCGGGAAGGAAGGAGCGGCCCTTAAGTCTTGGCAAGACCGACTAGGAAGGATAAACTCGAAGATCGGACTGTGGAGCTCCAGAAAGCTCACGATGGAAGGCAAGGCACTTGTCCTGCGGAGTGAAGTTTTGCCTGTGCTCCAATATACCGCACAGGCCTGGCCTCCCCATACCACCGTTTGCAAGGCCATCACCCGGACAGTGTTTGGCTTCGTCTGGGGCAAAATGGACAGAGTCAAGAGGACCGTGATGTACAAGGAACCCCGCAAGGGTGGGAAGGGAATACCCGACATCCCCGCTCTGCTGAGGGCCTCCTTTGCATGTGTCACGGTGCAGCGGACTCTTGTAGAAAAGACTGGCTCAGCGGGCAGGTCCATGTCTCGCTTGCTTCTCATGCCCCTCTGGAGACAGCTGGGCTGGGACAAGTGGGACAGCTCCATCCCTTACAACTGGAACACTCCCTGGTTCTATGGGGATGTTGTCCGGTTTGTGAGGGAGCACCAGCTGGAAGGACTGAAACCAGACCTATGGAAGCCAAAGACAATCCACAAGCTCATCCGAGCTAAGGACTCGACCGAGCTGGTTCCGGGACTCCCCGCAGCCACTGCAGAGACAGTTTGGAACAATGTGGCCTCAAAGCGGCTTACCAATGGACACAAGGACTTGTCGTGGATGGCCGTCATGGGAGGTCTCTCTCTCAGGTCATTCATGCATGCCCGCAACCTGTGCAAGACCCGGTACTGCCCCCGTTGCCCCTACGTGGAGGAAACATCTTTCCACGTGTTTTGGCAGTGCCCCTTTGCACAGGGTCTGTTGGACGCCCTAGAACAGGAACTCAGAGACTCAGTGCCCAGGAGCTGCCTATCGTACCATTCGGTGCTTTACGGCCTGTTCCCTGGGACCCACGACGTGGAGGCCATCCAGGAGGCCTGGCGCCTTATGAACTGTTTTAAGGACGCAGTGTGGCTTGCCAGGAACCGCCTCGTGATCAACAGGGAAAACATGTCCGTCCGGGACTGCCGCAGGTTCATCAAGAACCTGCTTAGAGACTATTCCATCTTGGACAGCTCGGCCGTTGATGAGGAAGAAGAGGAGTGAAGACCCCTCTCCTTCTCCCATGTCTCCCTGAAGATACAGCCCAACAGTTTGGCCCTGTGATCCGCCCCCTCCCTACCCCCACATAGTCGCCCACACCCCTACCCCGATCACAGATTGTATTATTTGGTTTTTGTTTGATCTCTTGTGCCTTTATATTGCAGGATTGAGCTGAATGTTAGAGTAGCATGGTGTGCGATGTATAGCTTAGGGAACCTTTGCTGTGTATTGTACTATCATGCTTTGTGTGACTGTAATTTATTGTACGACTTGTAATGACTGAACGGAAAATAAAGCTCTTTCAATCAAAAAATCTGTTCTTATCAGTTTTTCATGCCGGTGTACAGTGACGCTGGTGGGGATGGGTGCTGCATGGAGGATGCAGGTGTACCAGGGCTTTCCGGGGCTGGTTCTGAGGAATCAGCTCGACGGCTGCCCCGATGTGACCTGTTCCCTCCGGGTCTCGCCATGAGGCTGAGAGGGTCTAGAGCCGAGGTACTTTTGTGCCTCGGGGAGTGGTGACCCCGAGGTGCCGAAACTCACTGGGAGAATAGACTCACTGAGTTGAAGCACGGGCACCATAATCTCTTCACCTTGTGGCACTCACCTCTTGATTCCCGGCCTTCTGGCTAGGATCAGAGAAATTTTTATAGATCCGGCCGGATGTCCGGGCAGTATATCTGCACACATTCACTTATTTATTTCTTTTTTGTTTCACTGTGTCACTTTTTGCGTGTTGTGTGTTCACAGGATTTGTCAGGATGCGGTAGCCCTTCTGGGTGTCCCTCCTGGCGGTCTAGGGGAGGTGTGTGTGGCCATTAGGTTCCGCACCTCCCTGCAAACACCCCGGGTACTCCTGCTTTGGCAGGGTACCTACCGTAATCGGCTCTGCGGGCAGATACCTTGGCTAACGCCAAGGGGGATGCCGGGAGCATTTGTGGTCCCCTAGTAGCTTCGGCGAAAAGGGACATCGAACCTGGAACCTCGCAGGTACCTTTTGGTCCGGAGGCGAAGGGTAAGGTTTGTTGGGGGGCCTCTCTCCTATCGGAGAAGGGCTTGCGATAGACCGCATCCTTTGTGCACGTTTTTTTAGTGTAACACGTTTGCACTTTTTCTTGCACTTTGGGTGAATCGAAAGCACGTTCCTCGGCTTTAAAAAAAAAAAAAAAAAATCTGTTCTTATCAGTTTAATATCTGATACGTCCCCTATCTGGGGACCATATATTAAATGGATTTTTGAGAACGGGGGCCGATTTCGAAGCTTGCTTCCGTCGCCCTATGCATTGACCCGATATGGCAGTATCTTCGGGTACAGTGCACCACCCCCTTACAGGGTTAAAAAGAAAGATTCCTACTTTCATTGCTACCTGCTTGCTGGCTAGCCAGCTAGCCAGCCCTGTGGGCCTTGCTGCTGCTGCAGCCAAAAAACAAAAGGTGGTGCTGCTGCTGCTTCTGCTGCTTCTGCTTCTGCTTGTGTCTGGCCGCTGTTGGAGCGTCCAGGCACAGGACTTCTGCTGCTGCTGACTAAATGGCCTCCTTAATTGGATCATTTGAGTAGCCAGCACACCTGTGCAGGTAGGGCATGACATGATAGGCAGCTGCCTTGATAGCGGGTGGGTGCTGAATGTTCCTAATTGACAAAATAAGATTAATGCTTATGAAGAAATATAAAATCTCATCCCTTCCCCAATATCGCGCCACACCCCTACCCCTTAATTCCCTGGTTGAACTTGATGGACATATGTCTTTTTTCGACCGTACTAACTATGTAACTATGTAACATAACATGGGGGGGGGGGGGTCTCCTGGCTGTTCACACAGGTGTGTCATTGCTGTACATTGACCATGCATTGCTTCTGTGGTATTGCAAAGGCAAAGACAAATGCTTCCAGCCATCCATTGCACTAATGGATTGGTCATCAGCTGGCTGTCTATGTCCCGCATCAATATAGACCAAAGTACAGAGGGTTAGGCTATGCTATTGTGCACCTACCTGATGCATCAGAAGGTGCGAGGCCCTTGCTAAATTCTGTGCACAGACTTTGAGATCTATACTTTAGACTGTATCTAAACCTGCTCCAACATGGACTGACATTCTGGCCTACTTTCAGCCGATGCGACTTGTCTGTCGCTGAACAGTCGCTTTTTATGTATTCAGCACCTATGTATAATGTTGTAAAAATGCTCTAGAAGCTAAAGTCGCAGAAATGTCACACATATTTGGCCTGCAACTTTCTGTGCGACAAATTCAGACAGGAAAAATCAGTATAAATCCTTAGAAAATTATCCCCCAGTGTCTCCATCTGCTGGCGGTATTGAATAAGCATTGCTGCACTGATGGGGTATGCATTAGACGAAAAAAAAGAAGAAAAAGAAGAATAATACGCCCAGAAAAGAGGCGAAAAGGAGAAAAACGTAAAAAAACGTGAAAAAAAAGTAAGAGGAAGAGAAGGGAAAAAAAGGTGGAAATGGGTTTAAAAGTGATTTCGGCGGAGAAATATATATATATATATATATATATATATATATATATATATACGCGCACACACACACATATATATAAACGTATTCTCCGTTGAGATATTGCAGCCGCTGCTGTGTCCAGGCCCAGGAGCCTTAGCACTGTGCTGTGATGTCACTCAATACCACTGACATCACTAGGTGTAAACAACATCTCTCCTTTGCTGTGTATGTGACTATGGAGCTGTTTGGTGATGTCGTCTATTATGGCCTTCATAGAAGCAACAGGAGATTGTTGCATCCATCTAGAACCCTCAGAACTACAGTGCTATGATGTCACTCACTTCCACAGGCCTTGCAGAGTGTAAACAACAACAACCCAGCTTTGTTGTGTATGTAACCATAGGGATTTGTGATGTCACCTAGAACCTTCACAGCAGCGACAGCTTTATGAGGAGCATCAGCACTGCTCTGCCTGAGCAGAACCATCACCGCCATAGGTTGTCAAATAACCCGGGTTTAACCCACACAGGTAAGTCCAATGGGGTGCAGGCATGTCCTCTATGCTTACAGCTTCCCGTGGGTGTTGGTTTGATACCGTTTGGGGACAGCCAAGGAGGCATCTGCAGGCAACAAAGGTAGGTGTGTGCTTGTGTGTGTGTTTCCTATGCAGATCCTAAGCCCAGTGTCACATGCAAGTAGGAGGAGTAAGAAGGGTTCCTGGCAAATCCGGGTTATGGATTGCATTTAAAAAGGCCCCGTGGGAGTGCAATGGGCCCC
Source organism: Hyla sarda (assembly GCF_029499605.1). Classification (NCBI taxonomy): domain Eukaryota; kingdom Metazoa; phylum Chordata; class Amphibia; order Anura; family Hylidae; genus Hyla; species Hyla sarda. The sequence goes on from NW_026610605.1 coordinate 125,745, forward strand.
TGTCTTGCTGCTTAGCAATAATGGTATGGGTTTAGGTTCTGCTGTGTGTACTGGTGGTTGACTGCCCCCCAGCCCAGAGTGTGCATGGAAAATTGTCTGGCAGCCTCCCTGACAGCAAGCAGTGATAGTGCCCATGAAGGGCACCTTGTTGGGCCCGCCCCTTTCACGGTTATCGCTTCTCGGCCTTTTGGCTAAGATCAAGTGTAGTATCTGTTCTTATCAGTTTAATATCTGATACGTCCCCTATCTGGGGACCATATATTAAATGGATTTTTGAGAACGGGGGCCGATTTCGAAGCTTGCTTCCGTCGCCCTATGCATTGACCCGATATGGCAGTATCTTCGGGTACAGTGCACCACCCCCTTACAGGGTTAAAAAGAAAGATTCCTACTTTCATTGCTACCTGCTTGCTGGCTAGCCAGCTAGCCAGCCCTGTGGGCCTTGCTGCTGCTGCAGCAGCCAAAAAACAAAAGGTGGTGCTGCTGCTGCTTCTGCTGCTTCTGCTTCTGCTTGTGTCTGGCCGCTGTTGGAGCGTCCAGGCACAGGACTTCTGCTGCTGCTGACTAAATGGCCTCCTTAATTGGATCATTTGAGTAGCCAGCACACCTGTGCAGGTAGGGCATGACATGATAGGCAGCTGCCTTGATAGCGGGTGGGTGCTGAATGTTCCTAATTGACAAAATAAGATTAATGCTTATGAAGAAATATAAAATCTCATCCCTTCCCCAATATCGCGCCACACCCCTACCCCTTAATTCCCTGGTTGAACTTGATGGACATATGTCTTTTTTCGACCGTACTAACTATGTAACTATGTAACATAACATGGGGGGGGGGGGGGGTCTCCTGGCTGTTCACACAGGTGTGTCATTGCTGTACATTGACCATGCATTGCTTCTGTGGTATTGCAAAGGCAAAGACAAATGCTTCCAGCCATCCATTGCACTAATGGATTGGTCATCAGCTGGCTGTCTATGTCCCGCATCAATATAGACCAAAGTACAGAGGGTTAGGCTATGCTATTGTGCACCTACCTGATGCATCAGAAGGTGCGAGGCCCTTGCTAAATTCTGTGCACAGACTTTGAGATCTATACTTTAGACTGTATCTAAACCTGCTCCAACATGGACTGACATTCTGGCCTACTTTCAGCCGATGCGACTTGTCTGTCGCTGAACAGTCGCTTTTTATGTATTCAGCACCTATGTATAATGTTGTAAAAATGCTCTAGAAGCTAAAGTCGCAGAAATGTCACACATATTTGGCCTGCAACTTTCTGTGCGACAAATTCAGACAGGAAAAATCAGTATAAATCCTTAGAAAATTATCCCCCAGTGTCTCCATCTGCTGGCGGTATTGAATAAGCATTGCTGCACTGATGGGGTATGCATTAGACGAAAAAAAAGAAGAAAAAGAAGAATAATACGCCCAGAAAAGAGGCGAAAAGGAGAAAAACGTAAAAAAACGTGAAAAAAAAGTAAGAGGAAGAGAAGGGAAAAAAAGGTGGAAATGGGTTTAAAAGTGATTTCGGCGGAGAAATATATATATATATATATATATATACGCGCACACACACACATATATATAAACGTATTCTCCGTTGAGATATTGCAGCCGCTGCTGTGTCCAGGCCCAGGAGCCTTAGCACTGTGCTGTGATGTCACTCAATACCACTGACATCACTAGGTGTAAACAACATCTCTCCTTTGCTGTGTATGTGACTATGGAGCTGTTTGGTGATGTCGTCTATTATGGCCTTCATAGAAGCAACAGGAGATTGTTGCATCCATCTAGAACCCTCAGAACTACAGTGCTATGATGTCACTCACTTCCACAGGCCTTGCAGAGTGTAAACAACAACAACCCAGCTTTGTTGTGTATGTAACCATAGGGATTTGTGATGTCACCTAGAACCTTCACAGCAGCGACAGCTTTATGAGGAGCATCAGCACTGCTCTGCCTGAGCAGAACCATCACCGCCATAGGTTGTCAAATAACCCGGGTTTAACCCACACAGGTAAGTCCAATGGGGTGCAGGCATGTCCTCTATGCTTACAGCTTCCCGTGGGTGTTGGTTTGATACCGTTTGGGGACAGCCAAGGAGGCATCTGCAGGCAACAAAGGTAGGTGTGTGCTTGTGTGTGTGTTTCCTATGCAGATCCTAAGCCCAGTGTCACATGCAAGTAGGAGGAGTAAGAAGGGTTCCTGGCAAATCCGGGTTATGGATTGCATTTAAAAAGGCCCCGTGGGAGTGCAATGGGCCCCTGTCTTGCTGCTTAGCAATAATGGTATGGGTTTAGGTTCTGCTGTGTGTACTGGTGGTTGACTGCCCCCCAGCCCAGAGTGTGCATGGAAAATTGTCTGGCAGCCTCCCTGACAGCAAGCAGTGATAGTGCCCATGAAGGGCACCTTGTTGGGCCCGCCCCTTTCACGGTTATCGCTTCTCGGCCTTTTGGCTAAGATCAAGTGTAGTATCTGTTCTTATCAGTTTAATATCTGATACGTCCCCTATCTGGGGACCATATATTAAATGGATTTTTGAGAACGGGGGGCCGATTTCGAAGCTTGCTTCCGTCGCCCTATGCATTGACCCGATATGGCAGTATCTTCGGGTACAGTGCACCACCCCCTTACAGGGTTAAAAAGAAAGATTCCTACTTTCATTGCTACCTGCTTGCTGGCTAGCCAGCTAGCCAGCCCTGTGGGCCTTGCTGCTGCTGCAGCCAAAAAACAAAAGGTGGTGCTGCTGCTGCTTCTGCTGCTTCTGCTTCTGCTTGTGTCTGGCCGCTGTTGGAGCGTCCAGGCACAGGACTTCTGCTGCTGCTGACTAAATGGCCTCCTTAATTGGATCATTTGAGTAGCCAGCACACCTGTGCAGGTAGGGCATGACATGATAGGCAGCTGCCTTGATAGCGGGTGGGTGCTGAATGTTCCTAATTGACAAAATAAGATTAATGCTTATGAAGAAATATAAAATCTCATCCCTTCCCCAATATCGCGCCACACCCCTACCCCTTAATTCCCTGGTTGAACTTGATGGACATATGTCTTTTTTCGACCGTACTAACTATGTAACTATGTAACATAACATGGGGGGGGGGGGGTCTCCTGGCTGTTCACACAGGTGTGTCATTGCTGTACATTGACCATGCATTGCTTCTGTGGTATTGCAAAGGCAAAGACAAATGCTTCCAGCCATCCATTGCACTAATGGATTGGTCATCAGCTGGCTGTCTATGTCCCGCATCAATATAGACCAAAGTACAGAGGGTTAGGCTATGCTATTGTGCACCTACCTGATGCATCAGAAGGTGCGAGGCCCTTGCTAAATTCTGTGCACAGACTTTGAGATCTATACTTTAGACTGTATCTAAACCTGCTCCAACATGGACTGACATTCTGGCCTACTTTCAGCCGATGCGACTTGTCTGTCGCTGAACAGTCGCTTTTTATGTATTCAGCACCTATGTATAATGTTGTAAAAATGCTCTAGAAGCTAAAGTCGCAGAAATGTCACACATATTTGGCCTGCAACTTTCTGTGCGACAAATACAGACAGGAAAAATCAGTATAAATCCTTAGAAAATTATCCCCCAGTGTCTCCATCTGCTGGCGGTATTGAATAAGCATTGCTGCACTGATGGGGTATGCATTAGACGAAAAAAAAGAAGAAAAAGAAGAATAATACGCCCAGAAAAGAGGCGAAAAGGAGAAAAACGTAAAAAAACGTGAAAAAAAAGTAAGAGGAAGAGAAGGGAAAAAAAGGTGGAAATGGGTTTAAAAGTGATTTCGGCGGAGAAATATATATATATATATATATATATATATATATATATATATATATATATATATATACGCGCACACACACACATATATATAAACGTATTCTCCGTTGAGATATTGCAGCCGCTGCTGTGTCCAGGCCCAGGAGCCTTAGCACTGTGCTGTGATGTCACTCAATACCACTGACATCACTAGGTGTAAACAACATCTCTCCTTTGCTGTGTATGTGACTATGGAGCTGTTTGGTGATGTCGTCTATTATGGCCTTCATAGAAGCAACAGGAGATTGTTGCATCCATCTAGAACCCTCAGAACTACAGTGCTATGATGTCACTCACTTCCACAGGCCTTGCAGAGTGTAAACAACAACAACCCAGCTTTGTTGTGTATGTAACCATAGGGATTTGTGATGTCACCTAGAACCTTCACAGCAGCGACAGCTTTATGAGGAGCATCAGCACTGCTCTGCCTGAGCAGAACCATCACCGCCATAGGTTGTCAAATAACCCGGGATTAACCCACACAGGTAAGTCCAATGGGGTGCAGGCATGTCCTCTATGCTTACAGCTTCCCGTGGGTGTTGGTTTGATACCGTTTGGGGACAGCCAAGGAGGCATCTGCAGGCAACAAAGGTAGGTGTGTGCTTGTGTGTGTGTTTCCTATGCAGATCCTAAGCCCAGTGTCACATGCAAGTAGGAGGAGTAAGAAGGGTTCCTGGCAAATCCGGGTTATGGATTGCATTTAAAAAGGCCCCGTGGGAGTGCAATGGGCCCCTGTCTTGCTGCTTAGCAATAATGGTATGGGTTTAGGTTCTGCTGTGTGTACTGGTGGTTGACTGCCCCCCAGCCCAGAGTGTGCATGGAAAATTGTCTGGCAGCCTCCCTGACAGCAAGCAGTGATAGTGCCCATGAAGGGCACCTTGTTGGGCCCGCCCCTTTCACGGTTATCGCTTCTCGGCCTTTTGGCTAAGATCAAGTGTAGTATCTGTTCTTATCAGTTTAATATCTGATACGTCCCCTATCTGGGGACCATATATTAAATGGATTTTTGAGAACGGGGGCCGATTTCGAAGCTTGCTTCCGTCGCCCTATGCATTGACCCGATATGGCAGTATCTTCGGGTACAGTGCACCACCCCCTTACAGGGTTAAAAAGAAAGATTCCTACTTTCATTGCTACCTGCTTGCTGGCTAGCCAGCTAGCCAGCCCTGTGGGCCTTGCTGCTGCTGCAGCCAAAAAACAAAAGGTGGTGCTGCTGCTGCTTCTGCTGCTTCTGCTGCTTCTGCTTCTGCTTGTGTCTGGCCGCTGTTGGAGCGTCCAGGCACAGGACTTCTGCTGCTGCTGACTAAATGGCCTCCTTAATTGGATCATTTGAGTAGCCAGCACACCTGTGCAGGTAGGGCATGACATGATAGGCAGCTGCCTTGATAGCGGGTGGGTGCTGAATGTTCCTAATTGACAAAATAAGATTAATGCCTATGAAGAAATATAAAATCTCATCCCTTCCCCAATATCGCGCCACACCCCTACCCCTTAATTCCCTGGTTGAACTTGATGGACATATGTCTTTTTTCGACCGTACTAACTATGTAACTATGTAACATAACATGGGGGGGGGGGGGTCTCCTGGCTGTTCACAGGTGTGTCATTGCTGTACATTGACCATGCATTGCTTCTGTGGTATTGCAAAGGCAAAGACAAATGCTTCCAGCCATCCATTGCACTAATGGATTGGTCATCAGCTGGCTGTCTATGTCCCGCATCAATATAGACCAAAGTACAGAGGGTTAGGCTATGCTATTGTGCACCTACCTGATGCATCAGAAGGTGCGAGGCCCTTGCTAAATTCTGTGCACAGACTTTGAGATCTATACTTTAGACTGTATCTAAACCTGCTCCAACATGGACTGACATTCTGGCCTACTTTCAGCCGATGCGACTTGTCTGTCGCTGAACAGTCGCTTTTTATGTATTCAGCACCTATGTATAATGTTGTAAAAATGCTCTAGAAGCTAAAGTCGCAGAAATGTCACACATATTTGGCCTGCAACTTTCTGTGCGACAAATTCAGACAGGAAAAATCAGTATAAATCCTTAGAAAATTATCCCCCAGTGTCTCCATCTGCTGGCGGTATTGAATAAGCATTGCTGCACTGATGGGGTATGCATTAGACGAAAAAAAAGAAGAAAAAGAAGAATAATACGCCCAGAAAAGAGGCGAAAAGGAGAAAAACGTAAAAAAACGTGAAAAAAAAGTAAGAGGAAGAGAAGGGAAAAAAAGGTGGAAATGGGTTTAAAAGTGATTTCGGCGGAGAAATATATATATATATATATATATACGCGCACACACACACATATATATAAACGTATTCTCCGTTGAGATATTGCAGCCGCTGCTGTGTCCAGGCCCAGGAGCCTTAGCACTGTGCTGTGATGTCACTCAATACCACTGACATCACTAGGTGTAAACAACATCTCTCCTTTGCTGTGTATGTGACTATGGAGCTGTTTGGTGATGTCGTCTATTATGGCCTTCATAGAAGCAACAGGAGATTGTTGCATCCATCTAGAACCCTCAGAACTACAGTGCTATGATGTCACTCACTTCCACAGGCCTTGCAGAGTGTAAACAACAACAACCCAGCTTTGTTGTGTATGTAACCATAGGGATTTGTGATGTCACCTAGAACCTTCACAGCAGCGACAGCTTTATGAGGAGCATCAGCACTGCTCTGCCTGAGCAGAACCATCACCGCCATAGGTTGTCAAATAACCCGGGTTTAACCCACACAGGTAAGTCCAATGGGGTGCAGGCATGTCCTCTATGCTTACAGCTTCCCGTGGGTGTTGGTTTGATACCGTTTGGGGACAGCCAAGGAGGCATCTGCAGGCAACAAAGGTAGGTGTGTGCTTGTGTGTGTGTTTCCTATGCAGATCCTAAGCCCAGTGTCACATGCAAGTAGGAGGAGTAAGAAGGGTTCCTGGCAAATCCGGGTTATGGATTGCATTTAAAAAGGCCCCGTGGGAGTGCAATGGGCCCCTGTCTTGCTGCTTAGCAATAATGGTATGGGTTTAGGTTCTGCTGTGTGTACTGGTGGTTGACTGCCCCCCAGCCCAGAGTGTGCATGGAAAATTGTCTGGCAGCCTCCCTGACAGCAAGCAGTGATAGTGCCCATGAAGGGCACCTTGTTGGGCCCGCCCCTTTCACGGTTATCGCTTCTCGGCCTTTTGGCTAAGATCAAGTGTAGTATCTGTTCTTATCAGTTTAATATCTGATACGTCCCCTATCTGGGGACCATATATTAAATGGATTTTTGAGAACGGGGGCCGATTTCGAAGCTTGCTTCCGTCGCCCTATGCATTGACCCGATATGGCAGTATCTTCGGGTACAGTGCACCACCCCCTTACAGGGTTAAAAAGAAAGATTCCTACTTTCATTGCTACCTGCTTGCTGGCTAGCCAGCTAGCCAGCCCTGTGGGCCTTGCTGCTGCTGCAGCCAAAAAACAAAAGGTGGTGCTGCTGCTGCTTCTGCTGCTTCTGCTGCTTCTGCTTCTGCTTGTGTCTGGCCGCTGTTGGAGCGTCCAGGCACAGGACTTCTGCTGCTGCTGACTAAATGGCCTCCTTAATTGGATCATTTGAGTAGCCAGCACACCTGTGCAGGTAGGGCATGACATGATAGGCAGCTGCCTTGATAGCGGGTGGGTGCTGAATGTTCCTAATTGACAAAATAAGATTAATGCTTATGAAGAAATATAAAATCTCATCCCTTCCCCAATATCGCGCCACACCCCTACCCCTTAATTCCCTGGTTGAACTTGATGGACATATGTCTTTTTTCGACCGTACTAACTATGTAACTATGTAACATAACATGGGGGGGGGGGGGGGGTCTCCTGGCTGTTCACACAGGTGTGTCATTGCTGTACATTGACCATGCATTGCTTCTGTGGTATTGCAAAGGCAAAGACAAATGCTTCCAGCCATCCATTGCACTAATGGATTGGTCATCAGCTGGCTGTCTATGTCCCGCATCAATATAGACCAAAGTACAGAGGGTTAGGCTATGCTATTGTGCACCTACCTGATGCATCAGAAGGTGCGAGGCCCTTGCTAAATTCTGTGCACAGACTTTGAGATCTATACTTTAGACTGTATCTAAACCTGCTCCAACATGGACTGACATTCTGGCCTACTTTCAGCCGATGCGACTTGTCTGTCGCTGAACAGTCGCTTTTTATGCATTCAGCACCTATGTATAATGTTGTAAAAATGCTCTAGAAGCTAAAGTCGCAGAAATGTCACACATATTTGGCCTGCAACTTTCTGTGCGACAAATTCAGACAGGAAAAATCAGTATAAATCCTTAGAAAATTATCCCCCAGTGTCTCCATCTGCTGGCGGTATTGAATAAGCATTGCTGCACTGATGGGGTATGCATTAGACGAAAAAAAAGAAGAAAAAGAAGAATAATACGCCCAGAAAAGAGGCGAAAAGGAGAAAAACGTAAAAAAACGTGAAAAAAAAGTAAGAGGAAGAGAAGGGAAAAAAAGGTGGAAATGGGTTTAAAAGTGATTTCGGCGGAGAAATATATATATATATATATATATATATATATATATATATATATATATATATATATATACGCGCACACACACACATATATATAAACGTATTCTCCGTTGAGATATTGCAGCCGCTGCTGTGTCCAGGCCCAGGAGCCTTAGCACTGTGCTGTGATGTCACTCAATACCACTGACATCACTAGGTGTAAACAACATCTCTCCTTTGCTGTGTATGTGACTATGGAGCTGTTTGGTGATGTCGTCTATTATGGCCTTCATAGAAGCAACAGGAGATTGTTGCATCCATCTAGAACCCTCAGAACTACAGTGCTATGATGTCACTCACTTCCACAGGCCTTGCAGAGTGTAAACAACAACAACCCAGCTTTGTTGTGTATGTAACCATAGGGATTTGTGATGTCACCTAGAACCTTCACAGCAGCGACAGCTTTATGAGGAGCATCAGCACTGCTCTGCCTGAGCAGAACCATCACCGCCATAGGTTGTCAAATAACCCGGGATTAACCCACACAGGTAAGTCCAATGGGGTGCAGGCATGTCCTCTATGCTTACAGCTTCCCGTGGGTGTTGGTTTGATACCGTTTGGGGACAGCCAAGGAGGCATCTGCAGGCAACAAAGGTAGGTGTGTGCTTGTGTGTGTGTTTCCTATGCAGATCCTAAGCCCAGTGTCACATGCAAGTAGGAGGAGTAAGAAGGGTTCCTGGCAAATCCGGGTTATGGATTGCATTTAAAAAGGCCCCGTGGGAGTGCAATGGGCCCCTGTCTTGCTGCTTAGCAATAATGGTATGGGTTTAGGTTCTGCTGTGTGTACTGGTGGTTGACTGCCCCCCAGCCCAGAGTGTGCATGGAAAATTGTCTGGCAGCCTCCCTGACAGCAAGCAGTGATAGTGCCCATGAAGGGCACCTTGTTGGGCCCGCCCCTTTCACGGTTATCGCTTCTCGGCCTTTTGGCTAAGATCAAGTGTAGTATATGCTTGCTTGATCTGGCTGGAAGGAGCCCGGGGTACCCGCTCCTTTTCCCTGGGGGATCGTCCCATCTATATGGTGGGACTAAACCCCCTTGCTGACATCAGGGTGGCGGCTTAGTCCCCGGGCAACGAGGAGCGATCACCACCTACCTACCTACCTGCCTGCAGTAGGGGAGGTGTTTTTTCTGCGATGGAGGAGGCTGGCAAGAAAGGAGAGCCTGCTGGAGGTGTACCTAGCTACGCCAGACTACGAAATGGAGTCCGAATTACTCTTTTGGATGCTGGAAAGAAGGAGAGAGGTTTATTCTTCGTGGTGGAGGAGATTTTGTTCCAGTTTTTTGAGCTGAGGAAGGACCAGATATTATCGATGCTGGAATTTCCAAGAAATGGAGTCTATGATGTGGTTCTGGTTTCGGAGGAGGACTATGGTGTGTTCTGCAATAAAGCATTGCTGTGGAAGTCGCACCCTAAGTTGGGAGGGGTAGAGATTACTCCCCATTTCCCGACTCGGGAAAGACTTATAACTGTGAGGATGTACAGTCCGTATATCACAGAAGAAGAGATTGTTCTGTTCCTTTCTAGATTCTGTGAGGAGGTGAAGCCAAAAGGCAAGATCTATAATCAATATGGACTTTGGACGACAAAGTGGAAATTTCAAGTGAAGTTTCAGAAAACACCTGATGGAAAGCTAATTTATCCCCCAGGGCGTTTTAAGATTGGCCCAGTAAATGGGGACCTGTTCTTTTCAGGCATGGACGACTTTTGTCGAAAGTGTAAAAGGTATGGCCATAGGAAAGATTTTTGTGATATTGTTTGGTGCTATAAATGCCAAGAAGAAGGCCATGAGCCAGAAGCATGTAAGGTGAAGAAAAAGTGTCATCTATGTGGTGATGAGGGACACCTGGCAGTAATGTGTCCTAAGAAGAAGAAGAAGAAAAAGGAGGTTATGAAACGAAGTAGGGAGGAGGAAACTGATGTGAGGGAAGAACCTGAAGAGGAGGAAACTCCAACCAGGAAAGTGATGGAGGAGAAGAAAAGGAAAGAAAATGAAGAAGAATATGTATCGGTAGAGTATGGAGGCTCTCTTGATGTTGTCTTCAAGAGTGTGTCAAAAAAAGAAAAAAAAGCCTTTGACGAGGATTTGGGAAATCTGAAAGAAAGATTGGGAATCAAAGTCAATGAAGCAAGGGATAAAGTCTATTGTTCCTTTCACGCAGATATAGATAGATTTGTGGAAACATACAAGGTTCCAGCGTGGCTGGCGATTCCAGCCAAAAGTGAGATGCTGAGTGGATCTATAACTTGTGGTTTCTTAGACTTCTTGATGGTCTTTGCATGGAGAAGAGGAATGACATTTGGGTAATTTTTCTTTAAGAAATTATAGAATTATAGTATGGTTAGTTTTGGTTTGATAATTTTTTTATGTTTTAAATATGGTTTCTTTTATTGTTTAAAAAAAAAAAAAAAAAAAGAGATAAAGAAATAAAGAAAAACGGGTTTTCCTGATGATGAACAAAAAATCAAGCTCAAATAAGATCTTAGAGCTCTGATGGAGTTCTGAGGGTTAACTAAAAAAAAAAATCTGTTCTTATCAGTTTAATATCTGATACGTCCCCTATCTGGGGACCATATATTAAATGGATTTTTGAGAACGGGGGCCGATTTCGAAGCTTGCTTCCGTCGCCCTATGCATTGACCCGATATGGCAGTATCTTCGGGTACAGTGCACCACCCCCTTACAGGGTTAAAAAGAAAGATTCCTACTTTCATTGCTACCTGCTTGCTGGCTAGCCAGCCCTGTGGGCCTTGCTGCTGCTGCAGCCAAAAAACAAAAGGTGGTGCTGCTGCTGCTTCTGCTGCTTCTGCTTCTGCTTGTGTCTGGCCGCTGTTGGAGCGTCCAGGCACAGGACTTCTGCTGCTGCTGACTAAATGGCCTGCTTAATTGGATCATTTGAGTAGCCAGCACACCTGTGCAGGTAGGGCATGACATGATAGGCAGCTGCCTTGATAGCGGGTGGGTGCTGAATGTTCCTAATTGACAAAATAAGATTAATGCTTATGAAGAAATATAAAATCTCATCCCTTCCCCAATATCGCGCCACACCCCTACCCCTTAATTCCCTGGTTGAACTTGATGGACATATGTCTTTTTTCGACCGTACTAACTATGTAACTATGTAACATAACATGGGGGGGGGGGGGGTCTCCTGGCTGTTCACACAGGTGTGTCATTGCTGTACATTGACCATGCATTGCTTCTGTGGTATTGCAAAGGCAAAGACAAATGCTTCCAGCCATCCATTGCACTAATGGATTGGTCATCAGCTGGCTGTCTATGTCCCGCATCAATATAGACCAAAGTACAGAGGGTTAGGCTATGCTATTGTGCACCTACCTGATGCATCAGAAGGTGCGAGGCCCTTGCTAAATTCTGTGCACAGACTTTGAGATCTATACTTTAGACTGTATCTAAACCTGCTCCAACATGGACTGACATTCTGGCCTACTTTCAGCCGATGCGACTTGTCTGTCGCTGAACAGTCGCTTTTTATGTATTCAGCACCTATGTATAATGTTGTAAAAATGCTCTAGAAGCTAAAGTCGCAGAAATGTCACACATATTTGGCCTGCAACTTTCTGTGCGACAAATTCAGACAGGAAAAATCAGTATAAATCCTTAGAAAATTATCCCCCAGTGTCTCCATCTGCTGGCGGTATTGAATAAGCATTGCTGCACTGATGGGGTATGCATTAGACGAAAAAAAAGAAGAAAAAGAAGAATAATACGCCCAGAAAAGAGGCGAAAAGGAGAAAAACGTAAAAAAACGTGAAAAAAAAGTAAGAGGAAGAGAAGGGAAAAAAAGGTGGAAATGGGTTTAAAAGTGATTTCGGCGGAGAAATATATATATATATATATATATATATATATATATATATATATATATATACGCGCACACACACACATATATATAAACGTATTCTCCGTTGAGATATTGCAGCCGCTGCTGTGTCCAGGCCCAGGAGCCTTAGCACTGTGCTGTGATGTCACTCAATACCACTGACATCACTAGGTGTAAACAACATCTCTCCTTTGCTGTGTATGTGACTATGGAGCTGTTTGGTGATGTCGTCTATTATGGCCTTCATAGAAGCAACAGGAGATTGTTGCATCCATCTAGAACCCTCAGAACTACAGTGCTATGATGTCACTCACTTCCACAGGCCTTGCAGAGTGTAAACAACAACAACCCAGCTTTGTTGTGTATGTAACCATAGGGATTTGTGATGTCACCTAGAACCTTCACAGCAGCGACAGCTTTATGAGGAGCATCAGCACTGCTCTGCCTGAGCAGAACCATCACCGCCATAGGTTGTCAAATAACCCGGGTTTAACCCACACAGGTAAGTCCAATGGGGTGCAGGCATGTCCTCTATGCTTACAGCTTCCCGTGGGTGTTGGTTTGATACCGTTTGGGGACAGCCAAGGAGGCATCTGCAGGCAACAAAGGTAGGTGTGTGCTTGTGTGTGTGTTTCCTATGCAGATCCTAAGCCCAGTGTCACATGCAAGTAGGAGGAGTAAGAAGGGTTCCTGGCAAATCCGGGTTATGGATTGCATTTAAAAAGGCCCCGTGGGAGTGCAATGGGCCCCTGTCTTGCTGCTTAGCAATAATGGTATGGGTTTAGGTTCTGCTGTGTGTACTGGTGGTTGACTGCCCCCCAGCCCAGAGTGTGCATGGAAAATTGTCTGGCAGCCTCCCTGACAGCAAGCAGTGATAGTGCCCATGAAGGGCACCTTGTTGGGCCCGCCCCTTTCACGGTTATCGCTTCTCGGCCTTTTGGCTAAGATCAAGTGTAGTATCTGTTCTTATCAGTTTAATATCTGATACGTCCCCTATCTGGGGACCATATATTAAATGGATTTTTGAGAACGGGGGCCGATTTCGAAGCTTGCTTCCGTCGCCCTATGCATTGACCCGATATGGCAGTATCTTCGGGTACAGTGCACCACCCCCTTACAGGGTTAAAAAGAAAGATTCCTACTTTCATTGCTACCTGCTTGCTGGCTAGCCAGCTAGCCAGCCCTGTGGGCCTTGCTGCTGCTGCAGCCAAAAAACAAAAGGTGGTGCTGCTGCTGCTTCTGCTGCTTCTGCTTCTGCTTGTGTCTGGCCGCTGTTGGAGCGTCCAGGCACAGGACTTCTGCTGCTGCTGACTAAATGGCCTCCTTAATTGGATCATTTGAGTAGCCAGCACACCTGTGCAGGTAGGGCATGACATGATAGGCAGCTGCCTTGATAGCGGGTGGGTGCTGAATGTTCCTAATTGACAAAATAAGATTAATGCTTATGAAGAAATATAAAATCTCATCCCTTCCCCAATATCGCGCCACACCCCTACCCCTTAATTCCCTGGTTGAACTTGATGGACATATGTCTTTTTTCGACCGTACTAACTATGTAACTATGTAACATAACATGGGGGGGGGGGGGGTCTCCTGGCTGTTCACACAGGTGTGTCATTGCTGTACATTGACCATGCATTGCTTCTGTGGTATTGCAAAGGCAAAGACAAATGCTTCCAGCCATCCATTGCACTAATGGATTGGTCATCAGCTGGCTGTCTATGTCCCGCATCAATATAGACCAAAGTACAGAGGGTTAGGCTATGCTCTTGTGCACCTACCTGATGCATCAGAAGGTGCGAGGCCCTTGCTAAATTCTGTGCACAGACTTTGAGATCTATACTTTAGACTGTATCTAAACCTGCTCCAACATGGACTGACATTCTGGCCTACTTTCAGCCGATGCGACTTGTCTGTCGCTGAACAGTCGCTTTTTATGTATTCAGCACCTATGTATAATGTTGTAAAAATGCTCTAGAAGCTAAAGTCGCAGAAATGTCACACATATTTGGCCTGCAACTTTCTGTGCGACAAATTCAGACAGGAAAAATCAGTATAAATCCTTAGAAAATTATCCCCCAGTGTCTCCATCTGCTGGCGGTATTGAATAAGCATTGCTGCACTGATGGGGTATGCATTAGACGAAAAAAAAGAAGAAAAAGAAGAATAATACGCCCAGAAAAGAGGCGAAAAGGAGAAAAACGTAAAAAAACGTGAAAAAAAAGTAAGAGGAAGAGAAGGGAAAAAAAGGTGGAAATGGGTTTAAAAGTGATTTCGGCGGAGAAATATATATATATATATATATATACGCGCACACACACACATATATATAAACTTATTCTCCGTTGAGATATTGCAGCCGCTGCTGTGTCCAGGCCCAGGAGCCTTAGCACTGTGCTGTGATGTCACTCAATACCACTGACATCACTAGGTGTAAACAACATCTCTCCTTTGCTGTGTATGTGACTATGGAGCTGTTTGGTGATGTCGTCTATTATGGCCTTCATAGAAGCAACAGGAGATTGTTGCATCCATCTAGAACCCTCAGAACTACAGTGCTATGATGTCACTCACTTCCACAGGCCTTGCAGAGTGTAAACAACAACAACCCAGCTTTGTTGTGTATGTAACCATAGGGATTTGTGATGTCACCTAGAACCTTCACAGCAGCGACAGCTTTATGAGGAGCATCAGCACTGCTCTGCCTGAGCAGAACCATCACCGCCATAGGTTGTCAAATAACCCGGGTTTAACCCACACAGGTAAGTCCAATGGGGTGCAGGCATGTCCTCTATGCTTACAGCTTCCCGTGGGTGTTGGTTTGATACCGTTTGGGGACAGCCAAGGAGGCATCTGCAGGCAACAAAGGTAGGTGTGTGCTTGTGTGTGTGTTTCCTATGCAGATCCTAAGCCCAGTGTCACATGCAAGTAGGAGGAGTAAGAAGGGTTCCTGGCAAATCCGGGTTATGGATTGCATTTAAAAAGGCCCCGTGGGAGTGCAATGGGCCCCTGTCTTGCTGCTTAGCAATAATGGTATGGGTTTAGGTTCTGCTGTGTGTACTGGTGGTTGACTGCCCCCCAGCCCAGAGTGTGCATGGAAAATTGTCTGGCAGCCTCCCTGACAGCAAGCAGTGATAGTGCCCATGAAGGGCACCTTGTTGGGCCCGCCCCTTTCACGGTTATCGCTTCTCGGCCTTTTGGCTAAGATCAAGTGTAGTATCTGTTCTTATCAGTTTAATATCTGATACGTCCCCTATCTGGGGACCATATATTAAATGGATTTTTGAGAACGGGGGCCGATTTCGAAGCTTGCTTCCGTCGCCCTATGCATTGACCCGATATGGCAGTATCTTCGGGTACAGTGCACCACCCCCTTACAGGGTTAAAAAGAAAGATTCCTACTTTCATTGCTACCTGCTTGCTGGCTAGCCAGCTAGCCAGCCCTGTGGGCCTTGCTGCTGCTGCAGCCAAAAAACAAAAGGTGGTGCTGCTGCTGCTTCTGCTGCTTCTGCTTCTGCTTGTGTCTGGCCGCTGTTGGAGCGTCCAGGCACAGGACTTCTGCTGCTGCTGACTAAATGGCCTCCTTAATTGGATCATTTGAGTAGCCAGCACACCTGTGCAGGTAGGGCATGACATGATAGGCAGCTGCCTTGATAGCGGGTGGGTGCTGAATGTTCCTAATTGACAAAATAAGATTAATGCTTATGAAGAAATATAAAATCTCATCCCTTCCCCAATATCGCGCCACACCCCTACCCCTTAATTCCCTGGTTGAACTTGATGGACATATGTCTTTTTTCGACCGTACTAACTATGTAACTATGTAACATAACATGGGGGGGGGTCTCCTGGCTGTTCACACAGGTGTGTCATTGCTGTACATTGACCATGCATTGCTTCTGTGGTATTGCAAAGGCAAAGACAAATGCTTCCAGCCATCCATTGCACTAATGGATTGGTCATCAGCTGGCTGTCTATGTCCCGCATCAATATAGACCAAAGTACAGAGGGTTAGGCTATGCTATTGTGCACCTACCTGATGCATCAGAAGGTGCGAGGCCCTTGCTAAATTCTGTGCACAGACTTTGAGATCTATACTTTAGACTGTATCTAAACCTGCTCCAACATGGACTGACATTCTGGCCTACTTTCAGCCGATGCGACTTGTCTGTCGCTGAACAGTCGCTTTTTATGTATTCAGCACCTATGTATAATGTTGTAAAAATGCTCTAGAAGCTAAAGTCGCAGAAATGTCACACATATTTGGCCTGCAACTTTCTGTGCGACAAATTCAGACAGGAAAAATCAGTATAAATCCTTAGAAAATTATCCCCCAGTGTCTCCATCTGCTGGCGGTATTGAATAAGCATTGCTGCACTGATGGGGTATGCATTAGACGAAAAAAAAGAAGAAAAAGAAGAATAATACGCCCAGAAAAGAGGCGAAAAGGAGAAAAACGTAAAAAAACGTGAAAAAAAAGTAAGAGGAAGAGAAGGGAAAAAAAGGTGGAAATGGGTTTAAAAGTGATTTCGGCGGAGAAATATATATATATATATATATATATATATATATATATATATATATATACGCGCACACACACACATATATATAAACGTATTCTCCGTTGAGATATTGCAGCCGCTGCTGTGTCCAGGCCCAGGAGCCTTAGCACTGTGCTGTGATGTCACTCAATACCACTGACATCACTAGGTGTAAACAACATCTCTCCTTTGCTGTGTATGTGACTATGGAGCTGTTTGGTGATGTCGTCTATTATGGCCTTCATAGAAGCAACAGGAGATTGTTGCATCCATCTAGAACCCTCAGAACTACAGTGCTATGATGTCACTCACTTCCACAGGCCTTGCAGAGTGTAAACAACAACAACCCAGCTTTGTTGTGTATGTAACCATAGGGATTTGTGATGTCACCTAGAACCTTCACAGCAGCGACAGCTTTATGAGGAGCATCAGCACTGCTCTGCCTGAGCAGAACCATCACCGCCATAGGTTGTCAAATAACCCGGGTTTAACCCACACAGGTAAGTCCAATGGGGTGCAGGCATGTCCTCTATGCTTACAGCTTCCCGTGGGTGTTGGTTTGATACCGTTTGGGGACAGCCAAGGAGGCATCTGCAGGCAACAAAGGTAGGTGTGTGCTTGTGTGTGTGTGTTTCCTATGCAGATCCTAAGCCCAGTGTCACATGCAAGTAGGAGGAGTAAGAAGGGTTCCTGGCAAATCCGGGTTATGGATTGCATTTAAAAAGGCCCCGTGGGAGTGCAATGGGCCCCTGTCTTGCTGCTTAGCAATAATGGTATGGGTTTAGGTTCTGCTGTGTGTACTGGTGGTTGACTGCCCCCCAGCCCAGAGTGTGCATGGAAAATTGTCTGGCAGCCTCCCTGACAGCAAGCAGTGATAGTGCCCATGAAGGGCACCTTGTTGGGCCCGCCCCTTTCACGGTTATCGCTTCTCGGCCTTTTGGCTAAGATCAAGTGTAGTATCTGTTCTTATCAGTTTTCATGCTGGTGGGGATGGGTGCTGCATGGAGGATGCAGGTGTACCAGGGCTTCCCGGGGCTGGTTCTGAGGAATCAGCTCGACGGCTGCCCCGATGTGACCTGTTCCCTCCGGGTCTCGCCATGAGGCTGAGAGGGTCTAGAGCCGAGGTACTTTTGTGCCTCGGGGAGTGGTGACCCCGAGGTGCCGAAACTCACTGGGAGAATAGACTCACTGAGTTGACGCACGGGCACCATAATCTCTTCACCTTGTGGCACTCACCTCTTGATTCCCGGCCTTCTGGCTAGGATCAGAGAAATTTTTATAGATCCGGCCGAATGTCCGGGCAGTATATCTGCACACATTCACTTATTTATTTCTTTTTTGTCTCACTGTGTCACTTTTTGCGTGTTGTGTGTTCACAGGATTTGTCAGGATGCGGTAGCCCTTCTGGGTGTCCCTCCTGGCGGTCTAGGGGAGGTGTGTGTGGCCATTAGGTTCCGCACCTCCCTGCAAACACCCCGGGTACTCCTGCTTTGGCAGGGTACCTACCGTAATCGGCTCTGCGGGCAGATACCTTGGCTAACGCCAAGGGGGATGCCGGGAGCATTTGTGGTCCCCTAGTAGCTTCGGCGAAAAGGGACATCGAACCTGGAACCTCGCAGGTACCTTTTGGTCCGGAGGCGAAGGGTAAGGTTTGTTGGGGGGCCTCTCTCCTATCGGAGAAGGGCTTGCGATAGACCGCATCCTTTGTGCACGTTTTTTTTGTGTAACACGTTTGCACTTTTTCTTGCACTTTGGGTGAATCGAAAGCACGTTCCTCGGCTTTAGATAAAAAAAAAAAAAAAAAAAAAAAATCTGTTCTTATCAGTTTAATATCTGATACGTCCCCTATCTGGGGACCATATATTAAATGGATTTTTGAGAACGGGGGCCGATTTCGAAGCTTGCTTCCGTCGCCCTATGCATTGACCCGATATGGCAGTATCTTCGGGTACAGTGCACCACCCCCTTACAGGGTTAAAAAGAAAGATTCCTACTTTCATTGCTACCTGCTTGCTGGCTAGCCAGCTAGCCAGCCCTGTGGGCCTTGCTGCTGCTGCAGCCAAAAAACAAAAGGTGGTGCTGCTGCTGCTTCTGCTTCTGCTTGTGTCTGGCCGCTGTTGGAGCGTCCAGGCACAGGACTTCTGCTGCTGCTGACTAAATGGCCTCCTTAATTGGATCATTTGAGTAGCCAGCACACCTGTGCAGGGTAGGGCATGACATGATAGGCAGCTGCCTTGATAGCGGGTGGGTGCTGAATGTTCCTAATTGACAAAATAAGATTAATGCTTATGAAGAAATATAAAATCTCATCCCTTCCCCAATATCGCGCCACACCCCTACCCCTTAATTCCCTGGTTGAACTTGATGGACATATGTCTTTTTTCGACCGTACTAACTATGTAACTATGTAACATAACATGGGGGGGGGGGGGGGGTCTCCTGGCTGTTCACACAGGTGTGTCATTGCTGTACATTGACCATGCATTGCTTCTGTGGTATTGCAAAGGCAAAGACAAATGCTTCCAGCCATCCATTGCACTAATGGATTGGTCATCAGCTGGCTGTCTATGTCCCGCATCAATATAGACCAAAGTACAGAGGGTTAGGCTATGCTATTGTGCACCTACCTGATGCATCAGAAGGTGCGAGGCCCTTGCTAAATTCTGTGCACAGACTTTGAGATCTATACTTTAGACTGTATCTAAACCTGCTCCAACATGGACTGACATTCTGGCCTACTTTCAGCCGATGCGACTTGTCTGTCGCTGAACAGTCGCTTTTTATGTATTCAGCACCTATGTATAATGTTGTAAAAATGCTCTAGAAGCTAAAGTCGCAGAAATGTCACACATATTTGGCCTGCAACTTTCTGTGCGACAAATTCAGACAGGAAAAATCAGTATAAATCCTTAGAAAATTATCCCCCAGTGTCTCCATCTGCTGGCGGTATTGAATAAGCATTGCTGCACTGATGGGGTATGCATTAGACGAAAAAAAAGAAGAAAAAGAAGAATAATACGCCCAGAAAAGAGGCGAAAAGGAGAAAAACGTAAAAAAACGTGAAAAAAAAGTAAGAGGAAGAGAAGGGAAAAAAAGGTGGAAATGGGTTTAAAAGTGATTTCGGCGGAGAAATATATATATATATATATATATATATATATATATATATATACGCGCACACACACACATATATATAAACGTATTCTCCGTTGAGATATTGCAGCCGCTGCTGTGTCCAGGCCCAGGAGCCTTAGCACTGTGCTGTGATGTCACTCAATACCACTGACATCACTAGGTGTAAACAACATCTCTCCTTTGCTGTGTATGTGACTATGGAGCTGTTTGGTGATGTCGTCTATTATGGCCTTCATAGAAGCAACAGGAGATTGTTGCATCCATCTAGAACCCTCAGAACTACAGTGCTATGATGTCACTCACTTCCACAGGCCTTGCAGAGTGTAAACAACAACAACCCAGCTTTGTTGTGTATGTAACCATAGGGATTTGTGATGTCACCTAGAACCTTCACAGCAGCGACAGCTTTATGAGGAGCATCAGCACTGCTCTGCCTGAGCAGAACCATCACCGCCATAGGTTGTCAAATAACCCGGGTTTAACCCACACAGGTAAGTCCATTGGGGTGCAGGCATGTCCTCTATGCTTACAGCTTCCCGTGGGTGTTGGTTTGATACCGTTTGGGGACAGCCAAGGAGGCATCTGCAGGCAACAAAGGTAGGTGTGTGCTTGTGTGTGTGTTTCCTATGCAGATCCTAAGCCCAGTGTCACATGCAAGTAGGAGGAGTAAGAAGGGTTCCTGGCAAATCCGGGTTATGGATTGCATTTAAAAAGGCCCCGTGGGAGTGCAATGGGCCCCTGTCTTGCTGCTTAGCAATAATGGTATGGGTTTAGGTTCTGCTGTGTGTACTGGTGGTTGACTGCCCCCCAGCCCAGAGTGTGCATGGAAAATTGTCTGGCAGCCTCCCTGACAGCAAGCAGTGATAGTGCCCATGAAGGGCACCTTGTTGGGCCCGCCCCTTTCACGGTTATCGCTTCTCGGCCTTTTGGCTAAGATCAAGTGCAGTTTGCTCTGGTCTGGCCAGAGGGTGCGATCTCTGGGTCTACCCAGTTTGCCGGAGGAAGATTTTTTTCACTGTGGTCCTGTACCGACAGATTATCATCTGGAAGAATGGCTGGAGTAAAGAATACTATCCGCATGGAGGTGGATCCTGCAAGTTCCAAGAACAACATGGTTTATCTGGTGAGAGACATCATTATGGAGAAGATTGGAGTGGACAAGGCTGAAATCTTCAGTGTTAATGAGTCTCCCCGCAGGGGCTCCTATGAGGTAACCTTTGTGGATGAGGGCAGGTGTTTGCATGTGTATGAATACTTAAGGAATCTCAGCAATGAGCCCTTGCTGGTTGGGGTGAAGATTACTCCACTGTTTGGTCTGCGGGAAAAACTGTGATAGTGCATGTGCATAATCCTTACACAGATGTGGAAATTATTAAGAACTTTTTGCACAAGTACTGTGACTATGTGAAGGGTGGAGAGAAACAGACGAATGTACTGGGGATTTTTAACTGCAATTATAAGTTTGTGGTTAAATTAAAAGTAGACCCTACTTGTGTTGGGGGTTTTAAACACCCCCCTGCCAGTTTTTCCATTGCAGGTTATAGGGGGTACCTGTCCTATGCTGGTCAGCCTTCCTACTGCAGGAATTGTTTTTCCTTTGGACATTTAAAGGAGAACTGTGTGCAAGGACAAATGTGCAGGAACTGTAATACTGCTGGCCACCATGCTGGAAGTTGTCCTAAAGCCAGGAAATGTGACTTATGTCGGGAGGAAGGTCATGTTTATAAGGACTGCCCTGGGGTGAGAAGTCCTTTATTCAGTAGTGTGGTGAGAGAGGGGGAAATAGTGAGGAGATTGGCCCCTCTGAAGACCATTGCAGCTCCTCAGAAGCCCCCTGATGTTCAGGCTGCAGTCTCTGATGCCTTCAGACAGTTGGAGGAAGTTATTGAGGGAGTGCAGAGTCCTAGTCACTCTGTGGAGTCTGTTCACCCCTCTGACCCTGTTCACATTGAGCCATTTCCATCCTCAGGTGAGACTGATTTGTGTAACAGGGAGGGTGGTGGGAAACATAATGCAGAGGATGAAAATTATGATGGCTTTCAACTGGTGCATGGAGGGAAGTCTGCCAAGAAAAGAAGAGGTGAGAAGGGTGCGGACTCGCGCCCGGAAACCAGCAACTTTTATGAAGTCCTGGAGACGGATGTTATGGAGGCTACTGAGAGTGGTGAATAACTATGCTGGGACTTGATTTGCTAGTTAGTAGCAGGTGGCTGATGCACCTGTGTAGCTCATGCAGGGTTAAACCTTGTTCTTTGTAGCTTTAGGCTATGGGTTTTGTTGTATGTTCTCAAAATGTGAGAGTGTTTAAAAATAAGGCTAGGAGAGCTGCTATTTTAAGTTTTTTAGCTCAGGAAAATGCTGCAATTTTTTGTTTGCAGGAGTGTGGTATTGATCTCACCATAAGTCAGGATGAATGGGTGTATGGTCGGTGTGTGTGGTCTGGGAGTGTTTTGAATAAGAATGATGGTGTGGGGATCTTGATTAAATCACCTGACATTGCTGTGGAAAGCTATGTGGTAATTGAACCTGGCAGGTGTATTTCTGCTGTATTAAGTTATAAAAATGTGAAATTTCGTTTGATTAATGTTTATGCTCCTGCATATAAAAATGAAAGAAAAAATTTGTTTGATAAGTTAAAGTTTTATGTTCAGGGCAAGATGCCTGTTATTTTAGTTGGAGATATGAATGTTGATTTAACAAAAAAAGCTTTTGATGTATCTGGTAGAAAATTATTTGAGTTAGTCTCTGATTTTAGGTTAAGGGATATCCAAGAGTTATGTAATATTAATCCTAATTTATGTACATATCATGCAGATAGAGGTAATTTTCACTCTAAGTTAGATTATTGTTTTTTGTCTGAGAGTTTGAATGCTTTAAGTTACAGACAGAGGTCTGTTTGTTATTCGGACCATGATTCCTTGCTGTGTGAGATTGATGTGGGTCAGAGTGCTGTGTATGGGAGAGGTTTGTGGAAAATGAATATTAAACATTTAGATAGTGTGGATGTGAGAGATCAGTATGAATGTATGTATAAGAAGTGGTGTGGAAAGAAAGGTGAGTTTGATAACATTATTTTGTGGTGGGAATGGGTTAAAAAGAAAACAAAGTCCTTTTTTAAGTCCTTTGGATACAAAGTCGCTGCTCTTAAGAGGGAGCAATATGTGAAGTTGAATGCGCGTTTGTCCTATTTGTGTAGGTTGAGAGATTGTGGAGTGGATGTTCAGGATGATATTGTGAGCACTAAGAGGGAGATTAATAATTTTGTGTTGGAAAAGGGTAGGAGTATCATGTATAGGGCCAAGTTAGATAAATTGGAACATGATGAGAAATGTTCACGTTATTTTTTCAAAAAAGTTTTTTCTAAAAAACCTGTTATTGATATGATTGTGAGAGAGGATGGTAGGGAAGTGACTGGTGATGGTGTGAGTGAGGAAATTGCATGCTTTTATGAGGAGCTGTATGGAGAGAAGTGGAGAGATGAGAATTTGGAGAGTGAGGTATTGAGTGTGTTGGATGGGAAGCTTGGAGAAGCTGAGCAGGCTTTTGTTATGCGTAAGATTTCAAGTGAAGAAGTATGGGATGTAGTGCAGAAAATGTCAGCGAATAAGACTCCAGGGGAAGATGGTTTGCCTGTGGAATTTTATCGTTTTTTGTGGAATGTGGTGGGTAAGGATGTTGTTGCAGTGTGTCAGTTTATGTGGGAGAATATGGAAATTGCGGAGAGTATGCGTGGTGGTGTGGTAGTATTAATTCCAAAAAAAGGGAATTTAAAAAATTTAAAGAATTGGCGTCCAATTACGTTACTTAACTGCGATTATAAGATCTATGCAAAAATTATTGCTAATCGAATGAGGGATGTTGTTGAATGTGTGGTTGGTTATGATCAGTTTTGTGCTGTGCCTGGACGTCGTATACATGAGAGTTTGTGTCTGTTGAGAGATTGTTTGTGGGATTGTAAGAGTAGAAAACAAAATGCTTATTTGTTGTCACTTGATTTTGAAAAGGCGTATGATAGGTTGTCTCATAATTTTTTGTTCAGGGTATTGTTGCGAATGGGGTTTCCGAGTGATTTTGTGTGGAGAGTTAGGAGTTTGTATGATAGAATATATAGTAGGATGCTCGTTAATGGATGTGTGGGGAGAAGAGTGAATGTTTTTTCAGGAGTAAGGCAGGGGTGCCCGCTCTCGCCAGTAGCGTTTATATGCGCGATTGAGCCTCTGTTATGTCTGATTAGGAGGGATAAGATAGTGAGAGGTGTTCATATTCCTGGTAGCAATGGTAGGGAATTTAAAGTGAATGCTTATATGGATGATGTATGTGTCCTGTGTGATTCTGAGTGTGCTGTGAGGAGAGTGAGGCTTTTGGTTTCAATTTTCTGTGGTGCGTCTGCTTTTAAAGTGAATTGGTTAAAGAGCGAATGTAAATGCTTTGGTGAAGGTGGGTTAAGTAGTGATGTTGGGGTGAATGTAGTGGAGGGGGCTATTAAAGTATTGGGGATTAAGTTTAGTAAGGACTTGGATGGAAAGGAGAGTTGGGATGATGCAAAAAAGAAGGTAGAGATGCGTTTGAATTTTTGGAGTATGAGAAGTCTTTCTTTTATTGGAAAAATTGTGGTTATTAAAAGTGTTGTTTTACCAATTTTTCTGTATGTTGCTATGATTTTTCCTCCGCAGTATATGTGTTTAAGGAGTCTGAATCGGGTTTTGTTTGTCTTTTTCTGGGGGTCTAAAGTAGAAAGATTAAGGAGAGAAGTGGTGATTAAAAATTGGCGGAAGGGTGGGATGAGTTTTCCAAATCTGGAGGTTTATTTTGGAGTGAATATTTTAGTTTTCATACTGGTCATTATTGAAGGAGATAAGAAGATGTCTTGTATGACTAAGTTTCTTGCTGGAAGACTGTTTGTTAGGCTGAAGTGGTGTAAGAGGGATCTGAGTAGGCCTGTTGCTTTTGAGGTTCCTAAGTGGTATGAGTGGGTTGTGAGGTTTTTGGAGAAATTTGAGTTGATAGAAGAAGAGATGAGTGTGTTGAAGAATAAACGTTTGGTGATGAGAATGATTGAGAGTAAAGAGGTTGTATGTAATATTAATTCTGTGAGGGGAGCGGATGTGGAGAAAGTTTGGAAGAAAGTAAGGATGGATGGTATGTCTAATAAGCAAAAGGAGATTGTGTGGCAAAGTCTACATGGTGTGTTGTCTGTGAGAGAGTTTCAGAAAGCAAGGGGTTTGGTGAGATGTGATGTGTGTCCTAGAGTGGGTTGTAATGGTTTTGAAAGTGTTATTCATCTCTTTTGGAATTGTAAGTATGCTCGTGAGGTTGTTAGAAGGCTTGGTCCTTTATGCAAGGAGTTGACAGGTATGGAGTTTTTGTCTTTTGAGATGATGATGTTTGGGCTTTGTGTAAGTGGAGGTCAGAATGTAAGAGTGTTGTGGTTATTGTTGTCGTGTATTAAGGAAGTCTTGTGGGATGTGAGGAATGTTTATGTGTTTTTGAGGAAAGAAGTGAGTGTTAATAATAGTGTGCGAATGGTGTTAGGCAAACTGTATTTGTGTTATTTGTGGGATTCTAAGAGGGGTGGGATTGATGCGGAAGGCATTTGGAAATCGAAAAAATGGATTCATCTTGTTGATTTATCTTGATTGTTTTTTTTTGTCTGTTTGATTGATAAATAAAGTTTCCCAATGATGAGAGGGTTGTGTGTTACAGAAAGTTTGTAATGCCAGTTTGAAAGTATTGCTTGGAGTACTTTCATCCCCTACCTGAGGGATTTAAAAAAAAAAAAAAAAAAAAAAAATCTGTTCTTATCAGTTTAATATCTGATACGTCCCCTATCTGGGGACCATATATTAAATGGATTTTTGAGAACGGGGGCCGATTTCGAAGCTTGCTTCCGTCGCCCTATGCATTGACCCGATATGGCAGTATCTTCGGGTACAGTGTACCACCCCCTTACAGGGTTAAAAAGAAAGATTCCTACTTTCATTGCTACCTGCTTGCTGGCTAGCCAGCTAGCCAGCCCTGTGGGCCTTGCTGCTGCTGCAGCCAAAAAACAAAAGGTGGTGCTGCTGCTGCTTCTGCTGCTTCTGCTTCTGCTTGTGTCTGGCCGCTGTTGGAGCATCCAGGCACAGGACTTCTGCTGCTGCTGACTAAATGGCCTCCTTAATTGGATCATTTGAGTAGCCAGCACACCTGTGCAGGTAGGGCATGACATGATAGGCAGCTGCCTTGATAGCGGGTGGGTGCTGAATGTTCCTAATTGACAAAATAAGATTAATGCTTATGAAGAAATATAAAATCTCATCCCTTCCCCAATATCGCGCCACACCCCTACCCCTTAATTCCCTGGTTGAACTTGATGGACATATGTCTTTTTTCGACCGTACTAACTATGTAACTATGTAACATAACATGGGGGGGGGGGGGGTCTCCTGGCTGTTCACACAGGTGTGTCATTGCTGTACATTGACCATGCATTGCTTCTGTGGTATTGCAAAGGCAAAGACAAATGCTTCCAGCCATCCATTGCACTAATGGATTGGTCATCAGCTGGCTGTCTATGTCCCGCATCAATATAGACCAAAGTACAGAGGGTTAGGCTATGCTATTGTGCACCTACCTGATGCATCAGAAGGTGCGAGGCCCTTGCTAAATTCTGTGCACAGACTTTGAGATCTATACTTTAGACTGTATCTAAACCTGCTCCAACATGGACTGACATTCTGGCCTACTTTCAGCCGATGCGACTTGTCTGTCGCTGAACAGTCGCTTTTTATGTATTCAGCACCTATGTATAATGTTGTAAAAATGCTCTAGAAGCTAAAGTCGCAGAAATGTCACACATATTTGGCCTGCAACTTTCTGTGCGACAAATTCAGACAGGAAAAATCAGTATAAATCCTTAGAAAATTATCCCCCAGTGTCTCCATCTGCTGGCGGTATTGAATAAGCATTGCTGCACTGATGGGGTATGCATTAGACGAAAAAAAAGAAGAAAAAGAAGAATAATACGCCCAGAAAAGAGGCGAAAAGGAGAAAAACGTAAAAAAACGTGAAAAAAAAGTAAGAGGAAGAGAAGGGAAAAAAAGGTGGAAATGGGTTTAAAAGTGATTTCGGCGGAGAAATATATATATATATATATATATATATATATATATATATATATATACGCGCACACACACACATATATATAAACGTATTCTCCGTTGAGATATTGCAGCCGCTGCTGTGTCCAGGCCCAGGAGCCTTAGCACTGTGCTGTGATGTCACTCAATACCACTGACATCACTAGGTGTAAACAACATCTCTCCTTTGCTGTGTATGTGACTATGGAGCTGTTTGGTGATGTCGTCTATTATGGCCTTCATAGAAGCAACAGGAGATTGTTGCATCCATCTAGAACCCTCAGAACTACAGTGCTGATGTCACTCACTTCCACAGGCCTTGCAGAGTGTAAACAACAACAACCCAGCTTTGTTGTGTATGTAACCATAGGGATTTGTGATGTCACCTAGAACCTTCACAGCAGCGACAGCTTTATGAGGAGCATCAGCACTGCTCTGCCTGAGCAGAACCATCACCGCCATAGGTTGTCAAATAACCCGGGTTTAACCCACACAGGTAAGTCCAATGGGGTGCAGGCATGTCCTCTATGCTTACAGCTTCCCGTGGGTGTTGGTTTGATACCGTTTGGGGACAGCCAAGGAGGCATCTGCAGGCAACAAAGGTAGGTGTGTGCTTGTGTGTGTGTTTCCTATGCAGATCCTAAGCCCAGTGTCACATGCAAGTAGGAGGAGTAAGAAGGGTTCCTGGCAAATCCGGGTTATGGATTGCATTTAAAAAGGCCCCGTGGGAGTGCAATGGGCCCCTGTCTTGCTGCTTAGCAATAATGGTATGGGTTTAGGTTCTGCTGTGTGTACTGGTGGTTGACTGCCCCCCAGCCCAGAGTGTGCATGGAAAATTGTCTGGCAGCCTCCCTGACAGCAAGCAGTGATAGTGCCCATGAAGGGCACCTTGTTGGGCCCGCCCCTTTCACGGTTATCGCTTCTCGGCCTTTTGGCTAAGATCAAGTGTAGTATCTGTTCTTATCAGTTTAATATCTGATACGTCCCCTATCTGGGGACCATATATTAAATGGATTTTTGAGAACGGGGGCCGATTTCGAAGCTTGCTTCCGTCGCCCTATGCATTGACCCGATATGGCAGTATCTTCGGGTACAGTGCACCACCCCCTTACAGGGTTAAAAAGAAAGATTCCTACTTTCATTGCTACCTGCTTGCTGGCTAGCCAGCTAGCCAGCCCTGTGGGCCTTGCTGCTGCTGCAGCCAAAAAACAAAAGGTGGTGCTGCTGCTGCTTCTGCTGCTTCTGCTTCTGCTTGTGTCTGGCCGCTGTTGGAGCGTCCAGGCACAGGACTTCTGCTGCTGCTGACTAAATGGCCTCCTTAATTGGATCATTTGAGTAGCCAGCACACCTGTGCAGGTAGGGCATGACATGATAGGCAGCTGCCTTGATAGCGGGTGGGTGCTGAATGTTCCTAATTGACAAAATAAGATTAATGCTTATGAAGAAATATAAAATCTCATCCCTTCCCCAATATCGCGCCACACCCCTACCCCTTAATTCCCTGGTTGAACTTGATGGACATATGTCTTTTTTCGACCGTACTAACTATGTAACTATGTAACATAACATGGGGGGGGGGGGGGGGGGGTCTCCTGGCTGTTCACACAGGTGTGTCATTGCTGTACATTGACCATGCATTGCTTCTGTGGTATTGCAAAGGCAAAGACAAATGCTTCCAGCCATCCATTGCACTAATGGATTGGTCATCAGCTGGCTGTCTATGTCCCGCATCAATATAGACCAAAGTACAGAGGGTTGGGCTATGCTATTGTGCACCTACCTGATGCATCAGAAGGTGCGAGGCCCTTGCTAAATTCTGTGCACAGACTTTGAGATCTATACTTTAGACTGTATCTAAACCTGCTCCAACATGGACTGACATTCTGGCCTACTTTCAGCCGATGCGACTTGTCT
Source organism: Hyla sarda (assembly GCF_029499605.1). NCBI lineage: Eukaryota > Metazoa > Chordata > Amphibia > Anura > Hylidae > Hyla > Hyla sarda. The sequence goes on from NW_026610605.1 coordinate 154,690, forward strand.
GCCGCTGAACAGTCGCTTTTTATGTATTCAGCACCTATGTATAATGTTGTAAAAATGCTCTAGAAGCTAAAGTCGCAGAAATGTCACACATATTTGGCCTGCAACTTTCTGTGCGACAAATTCAGACAGGAAAAATCAGTATAAATCCTTAGAAAATTATCCCCCAGTGTCTCCATCTGCTGGCGGTATTGAATAAGCATTACTGCACTGATGGGGTATGCATTAGACGAAAAAAAAGAAGAAAAAGAAGAATAATACGCCCAGAAAAGAGGCGAAAAGGAGAAAAACGTAAAAAAACGTGAAAAAAAAGTAAGAGGAAGAGAAGGGAAAAAAAGGTGGAAATGGGTTTAAAAGTGATTTCGGCGGAGATATATATATATATATATATATATATATATATATATATATATATATATATATATATACGCGCACACACACACATATATATAAACGTATTCTCCGTTGAGATATTGCAGCCGCTGCTGTGTCCAGGCCCAGGAGCCTTAGCACTGTGCGGTGATGTCACTCAATACCACTGACATCACTAGGTGTAAACAACATCTCTCCTTTGCTGTGTATGTGACTATGGAGCTGTTTGGTGATGTCGTCTATTATGGCCTTCATAGAAGCAACAGGAGATTGTTGCATCCATCTAGAACCCTCAGAACTACAGTGCTATGATGTCACTCACTTCCACAGGCCTTGCAGAGTGTAAACAACAACAACCCAGCTTTGTTGTGTATGTAACCATAGGGATTTGTGATGTCACCTAGAACCTTCACAGCAGCGACAGCTTTATGAGGAGCATCAGCACTGCTCTGCCTGAGCAGAACCATCACCGCCATAGGTTGTCAAATAACCCGGGTTTAACCCACACAGGTAAGTCCAATGGGGTGCAGGCATGTCCTCTATGCTTACAGCTTCCCGTGGGTGTTGGTTTGATACCGTTTGGGGACAGCCAAGGAGGCATCTGCAGGCAACAAAGGTAGGTGTGTGCTTGTGTGTGTGTTTCCTATGCAGATCCTAAGCCCAGTGTCACATGCAAGTAGGAGGAGTAAGAAGGGTTCCTGGCAAATCCGGGTTATGGATTGCATTTAAAAAGGCCCCGTGGGAGTGCAATGGGCCCCTGTCTTGCTGCTTAGCAATAATGGTATGGGTTTAGGTTCTGCTGTGTGTACTGGTGGTTGACTGCCCCCCAGCCCAGAGTGTGCATGGAAAATTGTCTGGCAGCCTCCCTGACAGCAAGCAGTGATAGTGCCCATGAAGGGCACCTTGTTGGGCCCGCCCCTTTCACGGTTATCGCTTCTCGGCCTTTTGGCTAAGATCAAGTGTAGTATCTGTTCTTATCAGTTTAATATCTGATACGTCCCCTATCTGGGGACCATATATTAAATGGATTTTTGAGAACGGGGGCCGATTTCGAAGCTTGCTTCCGTCGCCCTATGCATTGACCCGATATGGCAGTATCTTCGGGTACAGTGCACCACCCCCTTACAGGGTTAAAAAGAAAGATTCCTACTTTCATTGCTACCTGCTTGCTGGCTAGCCAGCTAGCCAGCCCTGTGGGCCTTGCTGCTGCTGCAGCCAAAAAACAAAAGGTGGTGCTGCTGCTGCTTCTGCTGCTTCTGCTTGTGTCTGGCCGCTGTTGGAGCGTCCAGGCACAGGACTTCTGCTGCTGCTGACTAAATGGCCTCCTTAATTGGATCATTTGAGTAGCCAGCACACCTGTGCAGGTAGGGCATGACATGATAGGCAGCTGCCTTGATAGCGGGTGGGTGCTGAATGTTCCTAATTGACAAAATAAGATTAATGCTTATGAAGAAATATAAAATCTCATCCCTTCCCCAATATCGCGCCACACCCCTACCCCTTAATTCCCTGGTTGAACTTGATGGACATATGTCTTTTTTCGACCGTACTAACTATGTAACTATGTAACATAACATGGGGGGGGGGGGGGGGTCTCCTGGCTGTTCACACAGGTGTGTCATTGCTGTACATTGACCATGCATTGCTTCTGTGGTATTGCAAAGGCAAATACAAATGCTTCCAGCCATCCATTGCACTAATGGATTGGTCATCAGCTGGCTGTCTATGTCCCGCATCAATATAGACCAAAGTACAGAGGGTTGGGCTATGCTATTGTGCACCTACCTGATGCATCAGAAGGTGCGAGGCCCTTGCTAAATTCTGTGCACAGACTTTGAGATCTATACTTTAGACTGTATCTAAACCTGCTCCAACATGGACTGACATTCTGGCCTACTTTCAGCCGATGCGACTTGTCTGCCGCTGAACAGTCGCTTTTTATGTATTCAGCACCTATGTATAATGTTGTAAAAATGCTCTAGAAGCTAAAGTCGCAGAAATGTCACACATATTTGGCCTGCAACTTTCTGTGCGACAAATTCAGACAGGAAAAATCAGTATAAATCCTTAGAAAATTATCCCCCAGTGTCTCCATCTGCTGGCGGTATTGAATAAGCATTGCTGCACTGATGGGGTATGCATTAGACGAAAAAAAAGAAGAAAAAGAAGAATAATACGCCCAGAAAAGAGGCGAAAAGGAGAAAAACGTAAAAAAACGTGAAAAAAAGTAAGAGGAAGAGAAGGGAAAAAAAGGTGGAAATGGGTTTAAAAGTGATTTCGGCGGAGAATATATATATATATATATATATATATATATATATATATATATATACGCGCACACACACACATATATATAAACGTATTCTCCGTTGAGATATTGCAGCCGCTGCTGTGTCCAGGCCCAGGAGCCTTAGCACTGTGCTGTGATGTCACTCAATACCACTGACATCACTAGGTGTAAACAACATCTCTCCTTTGCTGTGTATGTGACTATGGAGCTGTTTGGTGATGTCGTCTATTATGGCCTTCATAGAAGCAACAGGAGATTGTTGCATCCATCTAGAACCCTCAGAACTACAGTGCTATGATGTCACTCACTTCCACAGGCCTTGCAGAGTGTAAACAACAACAACCCAGCTTTGTTGTGTATGTAACCATAGGGATTTGTGATGTCACCTAGAACCTTCACAGCAGCGACAGCTTTATGAGGAGCATAAGCACTGCTCTGCCTGAGCAGAACCATCACCGCCATAGGTTGTCAAATAACCCGGGTTTAACCCACACAGGTAAGTCCAATTGGGTGCAGGCATGTCCTCTATGCTTACAGCTTCCCGTGGGTGTTGGTTTGATACCGTTTGGGGACAGCCAAGGAGGCATCTGCAGGCAACAAAGGTAGGTGTGTGCTTGTGTGTGTGTTTCCTATGCAGATCCTAAGCCCAGTGTCACATGCAAGTAGGAGGAGTAAGAAGGGTTCCTGGCAAATCCGGGTTATGGATTGCATTTAAAAAGGCCCCGTGGGAGTGCAATGGGCCCCTGTCTTGCTGCTTAGCAATAATGGTATGGGTTTAGGTTCTGCTGTGTGTACTGGTGGTTGACTGCCCCCAGCCCAGAGTGTGCATGGAAAATTGTCTGGCAGCCTCCCTGACAGCAAGCAGTGATAGTGCCCATGAAGGGCACCTTGTTGGGCCCGCCCCTTTCACGGTTATCGCTTCTCGGCCTTTTGGCTAAGATCAAGTGTAGTATCTGTTCTTATCAGTTTAATATCTGATACGTCCCCTATCTGGGGACCATATATTAAATGGATTTTTGAGAACGGGGGCCGATTTCGAAGCTTGCTTCCGTCGCCCTATGCATTGACCCGATATGGCAGTATCTTCGGGTACAGTGCACCACCCCCTTACAGGGTTAAAAAGAAAGATTCCTACTTTCATTGCTACCTGCTTGCTGGCTAGCCAGCTAGCCAGCCCTGTGGGCCTTGCTGCTGCTGCAGCCAAAAAACAAAAGGTGGTGCTGCTGCTGCTTCTGCTGCTTCTGCTTCTGCTTGTGTCTGGCCGCTGTTGGAGCGTCCAGGCACAGGACTTCTGCTGCTGCTGACTAAATGGCCTCCTTAATTGGATCATTTGAGTAGCCAGCACACCTGTGCAGGTAGGGCATGACATGATAGGCAGCTGCCTTGATAGCGGGTGGGTGCTGAATGTTCCTAATTGACAAAATAAGATTAATGCTTATGAAGAAATATAAAATCTCATCCCTTCCCCAATATCGCGCCACACCCCTACCCCTTAATTCCCTGGTTGAACTTGATGGACATATGTCTTTTTTCGACCGTACTAACTATGTAACTATGTAACATAACATGGGGGGGGGGGGGGTCTCCTGGCTGTTCACACAGGTGTGTCATTGCTGTACATTGACCATGCATTGCTTCTGTGGTATTGCAAAGGCAAAGACAAATGCTTCCAGCCATCCATTGCACTAATGGATTGGTCATCAGCTGGCTGTCTATGTCCCGCATCAATATAGACCAAAGTACAGAGGGTTAGGCTATGCTATTGTGCACCTACCTGATGCATCAGAAGGTGCGAGGCCCTTGCTAAATTCTGTGCACAGACTTTGAGATCTATACTTTAGACTGTATCTAAACCTGCTCCAACATGGACTGACATTCTGGCCTACTTTCAGCCGATGCGACTTGTCTGTCGCTGAACAGTCGCTTTTTATGTATTCAGCACCTATGTATAATGTTGTAAAAATGCTCTAGAAGCTAAAGTCGCAGAAATGTCACACATATTTGGCCTGCAACTTTGTGTGCGACAAATTCAGACAGGAACAATCAGTATAAATCCTTAGAAAATTATCCCCCAGTGTCTCCATCTGCTGGCGGTATTGAATAAGCATTGCTGCACTGATGGGGTATGCATTAGACGAAAAAAAAGAAGAAAAAGAAGAATAATACGCCCAGAAAAGAGGCGAAAAGGAGAAAAACGTAAAAAAACGTGAAAAAAAAGTAAGAGGAAGAGAAGGGAAAAAAAGGTGGAAATGGGTTTAAAAGTGATTTCGGCGGAGAAATATATATATATATATATATATATATATATATATATATATATATACGCGCACACACACACATATATATAAACGTATTCTCCGTTGAGATATTGCAGCCGCTGCTGTGTCCAGGCCCAGGAGCCTTAGCACTGTGCTGTGATGTCACTCAATACCACTGACATCACTAGGTGTAAACAACATCTCTCCTTTGCTGTGTATGTGACTATGGAGCTGTTTGGTGATGTCGTCTATTATGGCCTTCATAGAAGCAACAGGAGATTGTTGCATCCATCTAGAACCCTCAGAACTACAGTGCTATGATGTCACTCACTTCCACAGGCCTTGCAGAGTGTAAACAACAACAACCCAGCTTTGTTGTGTATGTAACCATAGGGATTTGTGATGTCACCTAGAACCTTCACAGCAGCGACAGCTTTATGAGGAGCATCAGCACTGCTCTGCCTGAGCAGAACCATCACCGCCATAGGTTGTCAAATAACCCGGGTTTAACCCACACAGGTAAGTCCAATGGGGTGCAGGCATGTCCTCTATGCTTACAGCTTCCCGTGGGTGTTGGTTTGATACCGTTTGGGGACAGCCAAGGAGGCATCTGCAGGCAACAAAGGTAGGTGTGTGCTTGTGTGTGTGTTTCCTATGCAGATCCTAAGCCCAGTGTCACATGCAAGTAGGAGGAGTAAGAAGGGTTCCTGGCAAATCCGGGTTATGGATTGCATTTAAAAAGGCCCCGTGGGAGTGCAATGGGCCCCTGTCTTGCTGCTTAGCAATAATGGTATGGGTTTAGGTTCTGCTGTGTGTACTGGTGGTTGACTGCCCCCCAGCCCAGAGTGTGCATGGAAAATTGTCTGGCAGCCTCCCTGACAGCAAGCAGTGATAGTGCCCATGAAGGGCACCTTGTTGGGCCCGCCCCTTTCACGGTTATCGCTTCTCGGCCTTTTGGCTAAGATCAAGTGTAGTATCTGTTCTTATCAGTTTAATATCTGATACGTCCCCTATCTGGGGACCATATATTAAATGGATTTTTGAGAACGGGGGCCGATTTCGAAGCTTGCTTCCGTCGCCCTATGCATTGACCCGATATGGCAGTATCTTCGGGTACAGTGCACCACCCCCTTACAGGGTTAAAAAGAAAGATTCCTACTTTCATTGCTACCTGCTTGCTGGCTAGCCAGCTAGCCAGCCCTGTGGGCCTTGCTGCTGCTGCAGCCAAAAAACAAAAGGTGGTGCTGCTGCTGCTTCTGCTGCTTCTGCTTCTGCTTGTGTCTGGCCGCTGTTGGAGCGTCCAGGCACAGGACTTCTGCTGCTGCTGACTAAATGGCCTCCTTAATTGGATCATTTGAGTAGCCAGCACACCTGTGCAGGTAGGGCATGACATGATAGGCAGCTGCCTTGATAGCGGGTGGGTGCTGAATGTTCCTAATTGACAAAATAAGATTAATGCTTATGAAGAAATATAAAATCTCATCCCTTCCCCAATATCGCGCCACACCCCTACCCCTTAATTCCCTGGTTGAACTTGATGGACATATGTCTTTTTTCGACCGTACTAACTATGTAACTATGTAACATAACATGGGGGGGGGGGGGTCTCCTGGCTGTTCACACAGGTGTGTCATTGCTGTACATTGACCATGCATTGCTTCTGTGGTATTGCAAAGGCAAAGACAAATGCTTCCAGCCATCCATTGCACTAATGGATTGGTCATCAGCTGGCTGTCTATGTCCCGCATCAATATAGACCAAAGTACAGAGGGTTAGGCTATGCTATTGTGCACCTACCTGATGCATCAGAAGGTGCGAGGCCCTTGCTAAATTCTGTGCACAGACTTTGAGATCTATACTTTAGACTGTATCTAAACCTGCTCCAACATGGACTGACATTCTGGCCTACTTTCAGCCGATGCGACTTGTCTGCCGCTGAACAGTCGCTTTTTATGTATTCAGCACCTATGTATAATGTTGTAAAAATGCTCTAGAAGCTAAAGTCGCAGAAATGTCACACATATTTGGCCTGCAACTTTCTGTGCGACAAATTCAGACAGGAAAAATCAGTATAAATCCTTAGAAAATTATCCCCCAGTGTCTCCATCTGCTGGCGGTATTGAATAAGCATTGCTGCACTGATGGGGTATGCATTAGACGAAAAAAAAGAAGAAAAAGAAGAATAATACGCCCAGAAAAGAGGCGAAAAGGAGAAAAACGTAAAAAAACGTGAAAAAAAAGTAAGAGGAAGAGAAGGGAAAAAAAGGTGGAAATGGGTTTAAAAGTGATTTCGGCGGAGAATATATATATATATATATATATATATATATATATATACGCGCACACACACACACACATATATATAAACGTATTCTCCGTTGAGATATTGCAGCCGCTGCTGTGTCCAGGCCCAGGAGCCTTAGCACTGTGCTGTGATGTCACTCAATACCACTGACATCACTAGGTGTAAACAACATCTCTCCTTTGCTGTGTATGTGACTATGGAGCTGTTTGGTGATGTCGTCTATTATGGCCTTCATAGAAGCAACAGGAGATTGTTGCATCCATCTAGAACCCTCAGAACTACAGTGCTATGATGTCACTCACTTCCACAGGCCTTGCAGAGTGTAAACAACAACAACCCAGCTTTGTTGTGTATGTAACCATAGGGATTTGTGATGTCACCTAGAACCTTCACAGCAGCGACAGCTTTATGAGGAGCATCAGCACTGCTCTGCCTGAGCAGAACCATCACCGCCATAGGTTGTCAAATAACCCGGGTTTAACCCACACAGGTAAGTCCAATGGGGTGCAGGCATGTCCTCTATGCTTACAGCTTCCCGTGGGTGTTGGTTTGATACCGTTTGGGGACAGCCAAGGAGGCATCTGCAGGCAACAAAGGTAGGTGTGTGCTTGTGTGTGTGTTTCCTATGCAGATCCTAAGCCCAGTGTCACATGCAAGTAGGAGGAGTAAGAAGGGTTCCTGGCAAATCCGGGTTATGGATTGCATTTAAAAAGGCCCCGTGGGAGTGCAATGGGCCCCTGTCTTGCTGCTTAGCAATAATGGTATGGGTTTAGGTTCTGCTGTGTGTACTGGTGGTTGACTGCCCCCCAGCCCAGAGTGTGCATGGAAAATTGTCTGGCAGCCTCCCTGACAGCAAGCAGTGATAGTGCCCATGAAGGGCACCTTGTTGGGCCCGCCCCTTTCACGGTTATCGCTTCTCGGCCTTTTGGCAAAGATCACGTGTGGATTTCTGTGCGTGGTTTGGGTTGAAAGGAGTGGTGATCGGGGCCCTCTTTACGGGGGGCCCTGGATTGTTGCTGAGCTGCGATCGTGGGTTTTACCTGCAAAAATGAGCGAGAAGGCGCGTGGACTTGAGGACACGGTGCGGATCTACGTTCCTGGCGAGCACCGGGGGACGATCGGACTTGACCAAATCGTTTTTGAGATTCTTCGCAAGCTTGATTACCTACAGGTATGGAATGTATTGGCTATACAGGATTTTCCTAGGCAAGGAATTTATGATATTACTTTTTGTGGTTCTGAGATTTGCCAGAGAGTCTATATGGATCTTGAAGAAATGAAGAGGAAAAGTGAGCCTGCTATAATGAAGAAGATTAAAGTGGAACCGTTATTTATGAATACAACAAAGGTAGTAATTGTCCACATGTATAATCCTAAGGTTTCTGATGAAATGGTTACAAACTTTTTGTTCCGGTATTGCGAGGAAGTGAAATTTATAGGAAGACTTAAGAACAAGTTTGGGTACTTTAATTGTAAGAGAAAGTTTATTGTAAAATTTAAAAAAGATGAAGGAATGCAAGATGGAAGGAAGAGCATACCACAGGTGTTTTCTATCGGAGGAGAGAGAGGTTTCTGCTTTTATGAAGGCCAGTTGCAATATTGTAGAAAGTGCCATGCCTATGGCCATGTGCAGGATTATTGCCCTGAGAAAGGAGAATGTTGCAGAAATTGTGGGAAAACTGGTCATGAAGCAAGTATCTGTACAGAGAAGAAGACATGTGATATCTGTGGAAGTGAGGAACATTTGGCAAGAGGCTGTGATATGTGGTATAAAAAGAAGAGAAGTTATGCTGATGCAGCTGGGAATAGAGGAGAACAAAGAGAAAAAGGGGGAGGGAGGTTTGTTCCTGGAGTTGGTGAGAGTGTGAGTGTTAATGTGGCACAGGTGGCTGAGGAAACTTCTGTGATAGTGGAGCACATTAGCACTCAGGAGAGGTCAGGGGAGGAGGGTGTTTCCACTGCTGTGACTGGTGAGGAGACAGGTGTGGGAGGTGAATTTACCTTGGTGAAAAAGAAAAAAGCAAAAAAAGTGAAAGTGGTGGAGAAAATTGAGACAGTGTATGGTGATGTTCTTTCTAGTGAAGAGGCTATGGATGATATTGAATGTCCAAACCCAATTGTGGGGGAGGAGGAGGGAATGGAAGTTGTTGGGTCATCTCAGAGATCTCTGACACCTGGTCAGAGAGTTTCTCGCAGTAAGGAAGAAGAGGAGGAGGAAGATGAGGATGTGCAGGTTGTGAATAAAAGGTGTAAGACAGGGAGCTGGTCTGAGGATCAGGAAGCCCTTGTTCTTGGTAGTGATAATGAAATAGACAGGGACTCTAACATAGGGTCGCCTGATTGTTTTGCAAGTTTACATAGGAAAGTTGAAGGCCAAAATGTTAATTTCTAAGTTAAGATGGATTTTAAAGCATTTGGTTTTCTTTTCCTAGTTATTATGACTTTGGTTGTAACAACTATTAATGTAAGAAGTATTGAGTCTGAAATTAGGAGAGCTGCAATTTTTGATATTCTTGAGAATGTTAGAAGTGATGTGATATGTTTACAGGAGTGTGCAATAAAGTCAGCACCTTATGCAAATGAGTGGAAGTGTGGGCAGTCCTTCTGGTCCACATGTGCAGAAAACAAAAATGAAGGTGTGGGGATTTTATTGCGAAACAGGGACATTAAAGTTTTAAATTGCCAAATTTTAGTACCTGGTCGTTGTATGGTTTTAATTTTTGAGGTTTTGGGCCAGAGGATGAGAATTTTTAATGTGTATGCTCCAGCAGAAAAACAAGCACGTTTGTCTTTTTTAGAGTCCCTTAAGTTTTTTATCCCTGGTCGTGAAGATACTATTATTGTTGGCGATTTTAACTGCATTAGATCCGTCAATGATCGTGAGAGCTCTGCTGAGGTTAGAACTGATATTACTTCCAATGTTTTAAATCAAATTATTCAAGACTTGCATTTTACTGATGTTGGACTGATGGTTAGCACTGATGAAAGATATACGTACATATCAGATAGTGGCCGCTGTAAATCCCGGATCGATTACATCCTGGTCTCTGATGGGATTAAGGTGGTCCGGTGCAATCAAATGATGTCAACTTTCTCAGACCACAAGATGGTGTCGGCTGAGATAAGTGTCACAGAGTCCCTTCATTTTGGGAGGGGGCTCTGGAAATTAAATGTAAGTCTATTGGAAGATGAGGAAGTAATGGCTGGTTTTAATCATGTGTTTTTATCCTGTGTTTCTAAACAACCTGATTTTAGTAATGTCTTAGTGTGGTGGGAATGGGCTAAAGGAGAGTTTTCTAATTTCTTTAAGATGTTTTGCATAAAGAGAGCACAAGAGAAGAGGAGGAGTGATGAAAGGCTTGTATCCCGGTTAGAGACTCTCTATAAGTTTAAACGTGTTGGTGTGGAGGTGGAGAATGAGATTGTTAAGGTGAAGGGGGAGATGAAAAAAAGGTTGTTGGAAAAGGGAAGAAATATTGTATATAAGTCTAAAGTGCAGCACCTAGAAGAAAATGAGCAGTGTACACGGTATTTCTTTAAAAAATGTTTTAATGCTAAAGGTGTTTTTAAATCTGTTTTTACCCCTACGGGGGAAGTTTTTGGAGAGGAGATGGTGAAGGAGATTGGCAGATTTTATGAGACACTCTTTAGTAATAAGAGCAGAGCCAGTGAGACGGAGATGAATGATTATTGTAATATTTTGGAGAATAATGTTCCTGTTGAAAAAGTAGATTTTTTGATTGATGATGTTAGTGAAGGGGAGATCAAGCAGGCCCTGGATAAGATGGCCAAAGGGAAGACACCAGGCTGTGATGGTCTTCCCGCTGAGTTTTATTCCGCGTTCTGGAATATTTTAAGTAAAGAGTTTACACGGGTGGTGCAATATGTTTTTAACTCAGGTGTTTTAGCTGAATCTATGAAGAAAGGGGTCATAACATTAATTCATAAAAAAGGTGATGGCAGAGATCTTAAAAATTGGAGACCTATAACTTTATTAAATTGTGACTACAAGATAATTGCTAAGATTGTGGCTAATAGACTGAGTGATGTAGTGGACCACCTTGTGGGAGAATACCAAGTTTGTGCAGTACCGAAAAGAAAAATAACAGATAATTTATTGCTTTTAAGAGACTCTATTTATTACAGTAACTTCAACAAGAATGCACTGTTTGTTGAGTCCATAGATTTCGAAAAGGCTTATGATAAGGTTGCACATGATTTTATGTTCATTGCTTTAAAACACTTAGGTATTCCAGAAAAGTTATTATCTGTTATTATGAGTTTTTATCATGGGGTGACAAGTCAGATTTTAGTAAATGGGCATGTGGGGCCTGCTTTTAATGTCCTGTCTGGAGTCAGACAGGGATGCCCACTCTCCCCAATTCTGTTTATATGCGTTATAGAGGGCCTGTTGAAGAATGTGCAGAAAGATAAATGTGTGAGTGGTGTTTTTATTCCAGGTAGTGATGGTAGTAAGTTAAAGGTTTTAAGTTATATGGATGATGTGGTTTTTACTTGTACATCCCAAGCAGATCTCAACAGAGTAAATTTGCATGTGAGGATTTTTTGTTGTGTGGCTGGGATGAATGTGAACTGGGGGAAGTGCCAATTATGCAGTTTTGGGAACCAAGAGAATATAGTAGTGGATGGTGTTAAGGAAAAAGAAGACATTGAAGTGCTAGGAGTGATATTTGACAAAGACCTCAAAGGAAAGAAAAGTTATGAGACTTTGGACAGTAAAATTGAGAAGAAGCTATCCTTCTGGAGGTTAAGGAACTTGTCACTTAAAGGGAAAGTTCTTATCATTAAGTCTGTAATCCTACCGCTTCTCTTGTATACGGCTATGGTGCTTCCTCCAGGAAAGTTATGGACTAGGAGAGTTACAAGGAAGCTTTTTGTGTTCTTCTGGGGGTCTAAGATGGAGAAAATGAGAAGAGAAGAAGTGATGAAGAGTATGAATTTGGGCGGATATAACTTTCCAAACATTGATCTGTTTTTAAAGGTGCACTATTTTCTTTTAATTTTTAAATTGATACAGTGCAATAATAGGGCGGCAGACATGAGTAAATACCTTGCAGGATGGTTGTTTTCCAAGTGGGGCTGGTGTGAGAGGGATTTGAGGAGACCCATAGCACATGTGATACCTACCTTCTATGTGCTCCTCAGGTCTTTCAATGATCAATTTGGTTTGAGCTCTTTAGGTGAACCTGATAAAAAGAAAATAGAACAAGAAATAAGGAAAAATGAGAGATTATATGAAGTACCATTCTGCACTAATGCTCAGTCTGTGAAGATTTGGAAGTTTTTTAAAGTTATTGGACTATCAAACAGACAAAAAGACGTTAGTTGGATGTCCTTTCATGGCTGCCTCCCAACCCGATCTTTTTTAAATGGAAGAGGTTTGAGAATAAGTGACAGATGCCCAAGAGAGGGTTGTGGAGGTAGAGAAGACTTAGTGCACCTTTATTGGGACTGTTTTTATGCAAAAGAATTTTTTATGTTTTTAAAGAGGTTTTTAATCCAACTCACTGGATATAATAGTTTTTCTTTTGAGAAAGTTTTTATTGGTCAAGATCTTAGTAAAAAGGAAGATACACGTACTAATTGGATTCTTTTTTCTGTTTTTAAAGAGGTTTTATGGGACTCACGCAATTTGCTTGTTTTTAAAAATGTTGTTATTTCTCCGAGGGAATTGAAAAGATTGTTTTTAGGAAGGATTTTTACTATCTTTCTACTGGACAAAAAGAGAATTGGTGAAGAAGAAGCGGAGAAAATCTGGATGCATACACGATGGAAGAATTTATAAGAAGTACGTAAAGGAGAAAGCTGTAAGTTTTTGACCAATTTCTGTGATTGTTTTTGACATGTTTTTTTGTTTTGTTGTTTAGTCACTTTTTCTTGGCACTCGGTTCCCTTAGTTAGTTTTTTCCGTATGATGTTTTTTCAGATATTGTTTTAAGTGACGAGTCTTGGTAGGTGACCTGATGATCGTCCAAACAATAGTCTGTAACTGAGGAAAAAAAAAAAAAAAAAAAAAAAATCTGTTCTTATCAGTTTAATATCTGATACGTCCCCTATCTGGGGACCATATATTAAATGGATTTTTGAGAACGGGGGCCGATTTCGAAGCTTGCTTCCGTCGCCCTATGCATTGACCCGATATGGCAGTATCTTCGGGTACAGTGCACCACCCCCTTACAGGGTTAAAAAGAAAGATTCCTACTTTCATTGCTACCTGCTTGCTGGCTAGCCAGCTAGCCAGCCCTGTGGGCCTTGCTGCTGCTGCAGCCAAAAAACAAAAGGTGGTGCTGCTGCTGCTTCTGCTGCTTCTGCTTCTGCTTGTGTCTGGCCGCTGTTGGAGCGTCCAGGCACAGGACTTCTGCTGCTGCTGACTAAATGGCCTCCTTAATTGGATCATTTGAGTAGCCAGCACACCTGTGCAGGTAGGGCATGACATGATAGGCAGCTGCCTTGATAGCGGGTGGGTGCTGAATGTTCCTAATTGACAAAATAAGATTAATGCTTATGAAGAAATATAAAATCTCATCCCTTCCCCAATATCGCGCCACACCCCTACCCCTTAATTCCCTGGTTGAACTTGATGGACATATGTCTTTTTTCGACCGTACTAACTATGTAACTATGTAACATAACATGGGGGGGGGGGGGTCTCCTGGCTGTTCACACAGGTGTGTCATTGCTGTACATTGACCATGCATTGCTTCTGTGGTATTGCAAAGGCAAAGACAAATGCTTCCAGCCATCCATTGCACTAATGGATTGGTCATCAGCTGGCTGTCTATGTCCCGCATCAATATAGACCAAAGTACAGAGGGTTAGGCTATGCTATTGTGCACCTACCTGATGCATCAGAAGGTGCGAGGCCCTTGCTAAATTCTGTGCACAGACTTTGAGATCTATACTTTAGACTGTATCTAAACCTGCTCCAACATGGACTGACATTCTGGCCTACTTTCAGCCGATGCGACTTGTCTGTCGCTGAACAGTCGCTTTTTATGTATTCAGCACCTATGTATAATGTTGTAAAAATGCTCTAGAAGCTAAAGTCGCAGAAATGTCACACATATTTGGCCTGCAACTTTCTGTGCGACAAATTCAGACAGGAAAAATCAGTATAAATCCTTAGAAAATTATCCCCCAGTGTCTCCATCTGCTGGCGGTATTGAATAAGCATTGCTGCACTGATGGGGTATGCATTAGACGAAAAAAAAGAAGAAAAAGAAGAATAATACGCCCAGAAAAGAGGCGAAAAGGAGAAAAACGTAAAAAAAAACGTGAAAAAAAAGTAAGAGGAAGAGAAGGGAAAAAAAGGTGGAAATGGGTTTAAAAGTGATTTCGGCGGAGAAATATATATATATATATATATATATATATATATATATATATATACGCGCACACACACACATATATATAAACGTATTCTCCGTTGAGATATTGCAGCCGCTGCTGTGTCCAGGCCCAGGAGCCTTAGCACTGTGCTGTGATGTCACTCAATACCACTGACATCACTAGGTGTAAACAACATCTCTCCTTTGCTGTGTATGTGACTATGGAGCTGTTTGGTGATGTCGTCTATTATGGCCTTCATAGAAGCAACAGGAGATTGTTGCATCCATCTAGAACCCTCAGAACTACAGTGCTATGATGTCACTCACTTCCACAGGCCTTGCAGAGTGTAAACAACAACAACCCAGCTTTGTTGTGTATGTAACCATAGGGATTTGTGATGTCACCTAGAACCTTCACAGCAGCGACAGCTTTATGAGGAGCATCAGCACTGCTCTGCCTGAGCAGAACCATCACCGCCATAGGTTGTCAAATAACCCGGGTTTAACCCACACAGGTAAGTCCAATGGGGTGCAGGCATGTCCTCTATGCTTACAGCTTCCCGTGGGTGTTGGTTTGATACCGTTTGGGGACAGCCAAGGAGGCATCTGCAGGCAACAAAGGTAGGTGTGTGCTTGTGTGTGTGTTTCCTATGCAGATCCTAAGCCCAGTGTCACATGCAAGTAGGAGGAGTAAGAAGGGTTCCTGGCAAATCCGGGTTATGGATTGCATTTAAAAAGGCCCCGTGGGAGTGCAATGGGCCCCTGTCTTGCTGCTTAGCAATAATGGTATGGGTTTAGGTTCTGCTGTGTGTACTGGTGGTTGACTGCCCCCCAGCCCAGAGTGTGCATGGAAAATTGTCTGGCAGCCTCCCTGACAGCAAGCAGTGATAGTGCCCATGAAGGGCACCTTGTTGGGCCCGCCCCTTTCACGGTTATCGCTTCTCGGCCTTTTGGCTAAGATCAAGTGTAGTATCTGTTCTTATCAGTTTAATATCTGATACGTCCCCTATCTGGGGACCATATATTAAATGGATTTTTGAGAACGGGGGCCGATTTCGAAGCTTGCTTCCGTCGCCCTATGCATTGACCCGATATGGCAGTATCTTCGGGTACAGTGCACCACCCCCTTACAGGGTTAAAAAGAAAGATTCCTACTTTCATTGCTACCTGCTTGCTGGCTAGCCAGCTAGCCAGCCCTGTGGGCCTTGCTGCTGCTGCAGCCAAAAAACAAAAGGTGGTGCTGCTGCTGCTTCTGCTGCTTCTGCTTCTGCTTGTGTCTGGCCGCTGTTGGAGCGTCCAGGCACAGGACTTCTGCTGCTGCTGACTAAATGGCCTCCTTAATTGGTTCATTTGAGTAGCCAGCACACCTGTGCAGGTAGGGCATGACATGATAGGCAGCTGCCTTGATAGCGGGTGGGTGCTGAATGTTCCTAATTGACAAAATAAGATTAATGCTTATGAAGAAATATAAAATCTCATCCCTTCCCCAATATCGCGCCACACCCCTACCCCTTAATTCCCTGGTTGAACTTGATGGACATATGTCTTTTTTCGACCGTACTAACTATGTAACTATGTAACATAACATGGGGGGGGGGGGGGTCTCCTGGCTGTTCACACAGGTGTGTCATTGCTGTACATTGACCATGCATTGCTTCTGTGGTATTGCAAAGGCAAAGACAAATGCTTCCAGCCATCCATTGCACTAATGGATTGGTCATCAGCTGGCTGTCTATGTCCCGCATCAATATAGACCAAAGTACAGAGGGTTAGGCTATGCTATTGTGCACCTACCTGATGCATCAGAAGGTGCGAGGCCCTTGCTAAATTCTGTGCACAGACTTTGAGATCTATACTTTAGACTGTATCTAAACCTGCTCCAACATGGACTGACATTCTGGCCTACTTTCAGCCGATGCGACTTGTCTGTCGCTGAACAGTCGCTTTTTATGTATTCAGCACCTATGTATAATGTTGTAAAAATGCTCTAGAAGCTAAAGTCGCAGAAATGTCACACATATTTGGCCTGCAACTTTCTGTGCGACAAATTCAGACAGGAAAAATCAGTATAAATCCTTAGAAAATTATCCCCCAGTGTCTCCATCTGCTGGCGGTATTGAATAAGCATTGCTGCACTGATGGGGTATGCATTAGACGAAAAAAAAGAAGAAAAAGAAGAATAATACGCCCAGAAAAGAGGCGAAAAGGAGAAAAACGTAAAAAAACGTGAAAAAAAAGTAAGAGGAAGAGAAGGGAAAAAAAGGTGGAAATGGGTTTAAAAGTGATTTCGGCGGAGAAATATATATATATATATATATATATATATATATATATATATATATATATACGCGCACACACACACATATATATAAACGTATTCTCCGTTGAGATATTGCAGCCGCTGCTGTGTCCAGGCCCAGGAGCCTTAGCACTGTGCTGTGATGTCACTCAATACCACTGACATCACTAGGTGTAAACAACATCTCTCCTTTGCTGTGTATGTGACTATGGAGCTGTTTGGTGATGTCGTCTATTATGGCCTTCATAGAAGCAACAGGAGATTGTTGCATCCATCTAGAACCCTCAGAACTACAGTGCTATGATGTCACTCACTTCCACAGGCCTTGCAGAGTGTAAACAACAACAACCCAGCTTTGTTGTGTATGTAACCATAGGGATTTGTGATGTCACCTAGAACCTTCACAGCAGCGACAGCTTTATGAGGAGCATCAGCACTGCTCTGCCTGAGCAGAACCATCACCGCCATAGGTTGTCAAATAACCCGGGTTTAACCCACACAGGTAAGTCCAATGGGGTGCAGGCATGTCCTCTATGCTTACAGCTTCCCGTGGGTGTTGGTTTGATACCGTTTGGGGACAGCCAAGGAGGCATCTGCAGGCAACAAAGGTAGGTGTGTGCTTGTGTGTGTGTTTCCTATGCAGATCCTAAGCCCAGTGTCACATGCAAGTAGGAGGAGTAAGAAGGGTTCCTGGCAAATCCGGGTTATGGATTGCATTTAAAAAGGCCCCGTGGGAGTGCAATGGGCCCCTGTCTTGCTGCTTAGCAATAATGGTATGGGTTTAGGTTCTGCTGTGTGTACTGGTGGTTGACTGCCCCCCAGCCCAGAGTGTGCATGGAAAATTGTCTGGCAGCCTCCCTGACAGCAAGCAGTGATAGTGCCCATGAAGGGCACCTTGTTGGGCCCGCCCCTTTCACGGTTATTGCTTCTCGGCCTTTTGGCTAAGATCAAGTGTAGTATCTGTTCTTATCAGTTTAATATCTGATACGTCCCCTATCTGGGGACCATATATTAAATGGATTTTTGAGAACGGGGGCCGATTTCGAAGCTTGCTTCCGTCGCCCTATGCATTGACCCGATATGGCAGTATCTTCGGGTACAGTGCACCACCCCCTTACAGGGTTAAAAAGAAAGATTCCTACTTTCATTGCTACCTGCTTGCTGGCTAGCCAGCTAGCCAGCCCTGTGGGCCTTGCTGCTGCTGCAGCCAAAAAACAAAAGGTGGTGCTGCTGCTGCTTCTGCTGCTTCTGCTTCTGCTTGTGTCTGGCCGCTGTTGGAGCGTCCAGGCACAGGACTTCTGCTGCTGCTGACTAAATGGCCTCCTTAATTGGATCATTTGAGTAGCCAGCACACCTGTGCAGGTAGGGCATGACATGATAGGCAGCTGCCTTGATAGCGGGTGGGTGCTGAATGTTCCTAATTGACAAAATAAGATTAATGCTTATGAAGAAATATAAAATCTCATCCCTTCCCCAATATCGCGCCACACCCCTACCCCTTAATTCCCTGGTTGAACTTGATGGACATATGTCTTTTTTCGACCGTACTAACTATGTAACTATGTAACATAACATGGGGGGGGGGGGGGGTCTCCTGGCTGTTCACACAGGTGTGTCATTGCTGTACATTGACCATGCATTGCTTCTGTGGTATTGCAAAGGCAAAGACAAATGCTTCCAGCCATCCATTGCACTAATGGATTGGTCATCAGCTGGCTGTCTATGTCCCGCATCAATATAGACCAAAGTACAGAGGGTTAGGCTATGCTATTGTGCACCTACCTGATGCATCAGAAGGTGCGAGGCCCTTGCTAAATTCTGTGCACAGACTTTGAGATCTATACTTTAGACTGTATCTAAACCTGCTCCAACATGGACTGACATTCTGGCCTACTTTCAGCCGATGCGACTTGTCTGTCGCTGAACAGTCGCTTTTTATGTATTCAGCACCTATGTATAATGTTGTAAAAATGCTCTAGAAGCTAAAGTCGCAGAAATGTCACACATATTTGGCCTGCAACTTTCTGTGCGACAAATTCAGACAGGAAAAATCAGTATAAATCCTTAGAAAATTATCCCCCAGTGTCTCCATCTGCTGGCGGTATTGAATAAGCATTGCTGCACTGATGGGGTATGCATTAGACGAAAAAAAAGAAGAAAAAGAAGAATAATACGCCCAGAAAAGAGGCGAAAAGGAGAAAAACGTAAAAAAACGTGAAAAAAAAGTAAGAGGAAGAGAAGGGAAAAAAAGGTGGAAATGGGTTTAAAAGTGATTTCGGCGGAGAAATATATATATATATATATATATATATATATATATATATATATATACGCGCACACACACACATATATATAAACGTATTCTCCGTTGAGATATTGCAGCCGCTGCTGTGTCCAGGCCCAGGAGCCTTAGCACTGTGCTGTGATGTCACTCAATACCACTGACATCACTAGGTGTAAACAACATCTCTCCTTTGCTGTGTATGTGACTATGGAGCTGTTTGGTGATGTCGTCTATTATGGCCTTCATAGAAGCAACAGGAGATTGTTGCATCCATCTAGAACCCTCAGAACTACAGTGCTATGATGTCACTCACTTCCACAGGCCTTGCAGAGTGTAAACAACAACAACCCAGCTTTGTTGTGTATGTAACCATAGGGATTTGTGATGTCACCTAGAACCTTCACAGCAGCGACAGCTTTATGAGGAGCATCAGCACTGCTCTGCCTGAGCAGAACCATCACCGCCATAGGTTGTCAAATAACCCGGGTTTAACCCACACAGGTAAGTCCAATGGGGTGCAGGCATGTCCTCTATGCTTACAGCTTCCCGTGGGTGTTGGTTTGATACCGTTTGGGGACAGCCAAGGAGGCATCTGCAGGCAACAAAGGTAGGTGTGTGCTTGTGTGTGTGTTTCCTATGCAGATCCTAAGCCCAGTGTCACATGCAAGTAGGAGGAGTAAGAAGGGTTCCTGGCAAATCCGGGTTATGGATTGCATTTAAAAAGGCCCCGTGGGAGTGCAATGGGCCCCTGTCTTGCTGCTTAGCAATAATGGTATGGGTTTAGGTTCTGCTGTGTGTACTGGTGGTTGACTGCCCCCCAGCCCAGAGTGTGCATGGAAAATTGTCTGGCAGCCTCCCTGACAGCAAGCAGTGATAGTGCCCATGAAGGGCACCTTGTTGGGCCCGCCCCTTTCACGGTTATCGCTTCTCGGCCTTTTGGCTAAGATCAAGTGTAGTATCTGTTCTTATCAGTTTAATATCTGATACGTCCCCTATCTGGGGACCATATATTAAATGGATTTTTGAGAACGGGGGCCGATTTCGAAGCTTGCTTCCGTCGCCCTATGCATTGACCCGATATGGCAGTATCTTCGGGTACAGTGCACCACCCCCTTACAGGGTTAAAAAGAAAGATTCCTACTTTCATTGCTACCTGCTTGCTGGCTAGCCAGCTAGCCAGCCCTGTGGGCCTTGCTGCTGCTGCAGCCAAAAAACAAAAGGTGGTGCTGCTGCTGCTTCTGCTGCTTCTGCTTCTGCTTGTGTCTGGCCGCTGTTGGAGCGTCCAGGCACAGGACTTCTGCTGCTGCTGACTAAATGGCCTCCTTAATTGGATCATTTGAGTAGCCAGCACACCTGTGCAGGTAGGGCATGACATGATAGGCAGCTGCCTTGATAGCGGGTGGGTGCTGAATGTTCCTAATTGACAAAATAAGATTAATGCTTATGAAGAAATATAAAATCTCATCCCTTCCCCAATATCGCGCCACACCCCTACCCCTTAATTCCCTGGTTGAACTTGATGGACATATGTCTTTTTTCGACCGTACTAACTATGTAACTATGTAACATAACATGGGGGGGGGGGGGTCTCCTGGCTGTTCACACAGGTGTGTCATTGCTGTACATTGACCATGCATTGCTTCTGTGGTATTGCAAAGGCAAAGACAAATGCTTCCAGCCATCCATTGCACTAATGGATTGGTCATCAGCTGGCTGTCTATGTCCCGCATCAATATAGACCAAAGTACAGAGGGTTAGGCTATGCTATTGTGCACCTACCTGATGCATCAGAAGGTGCGAGGCCCTTGCTAAATTCTGTGCACAGACTTTGAGATCTATACTTTAGACTGTATCTAAACCTGCTCCAACATGGACTGACATTCTGGCCTACTTTCAGCCGATGCGACTTGTCTGTCGCTGAACAGTCGCTTTTTATGTATTCAGCACCTATGTATAATGTTGTAAAAATGCTCTAGAAGCTAAAGTCGCAGAAATGTCACACATATTTGGCCTGCAACTTTCTGTGCGACAAATTCAGACAGGAAAAATCAGTATAAATCCTTAGAAAATTATCCCCCAGTGTCTCCATCTGCTGGCGGTATTGAATAAGCATTGCTGCACTGATGGGGTATGCATTAGACGAAAAAAAAGAAGAAAAAGAAGAATAATACGCCCAGAAAAGAGGCGAAAAGGAGAAAAACGTAAAAAAACGTGAAAAAAAAGTAAGAGGAAGAGAAGGGAAAAAAAGGTGGAAATGGGTTTAAAAGTGATTTCGGCGGAGAAATATATATATATATATATATATATATATATATATATATATACGCGCACACACACACATATATATAAACGTATTCTCCGTTGAGATATTGCAGCCGCTGCTGTGTCCAGGCCCAGGAGCCTTAGCACTGTGCTGTGATGTCACTCAATACCACTGACATCACTAGGTGTAAACAACATCTCTCCTTTGCTGTGTATGTGACTATGGAGCTGTTTGGTGATGTCGTCTATTATGGCCTTCATAGAAGCAACAGGAGATTGTTGCATCCATCTAGAACCCTCAGAACTACAGTGCTATGATGTCACTCACTTCCACAGGCCTTGCAGAGTGTAAACAACAACAACCCAGCTTTGTTGTGTATGTAACCATAGGGATTTGTGATGTCACCTAGAACCTTCACAGCAGCGACAGCTTTATGAGGAGCATCAGCACTGCTCTGCCTGAGCAGAACCATCACCGCCATAGGTTGTCAAATAACCCGGGTTTAACCCACACAGGTAAGTCCAATGGGGTGCAGGCATGTCCTCTATGCTTACAGCTTCCCGTGGGTGTTGGTTTGATACCGTTTGGGGACAGCCAAGGAGGCATCTGCAGGCAACAAAGGTAGGTGTGTGCTTGTGTGTGTGTTTCCTATGCAGATCCTAAGCCCAGTGTCACATGCAAGTAGGAGGAGTAAGAAGGGTTCCTGGCAAATCCGGGTTATGGATTGCATTTAAAAAGGCCCCGTGGGAGTGCAATGGGCCCCTGTCTTGCTGCTTAGCAATAATGGTATGGGTTTAGGTTCTGCTGTGTGTACTGGTGGTTGACTGCCCCCCAGCCCAGAGTGTGCATGGAAAATTGTCTGGCAGCCTCCCTGACAGCAAGCAGTGATAGTGCCCATGAAGGGCACCTTGTTGGGCCCGCCCCTTTCACGGTTATCGCTTCTCGGCCTTTTGGCTAAGATCAAGTGTAGTATCTGTTCTTATCAGTTTAATATCTGATACGTCCCCTATCTGGGGACCATATATTAAATGGATTTTTGAGAACGGGGGCCGATTTCGAAGCTTGCTTCCGTCGCCCTATGCATTGACCCGATATGGCAGTATCTTCGGGTACAGTGCACCACCCCCTTACAGGGTTAAAAAGAAAGATTCCTACTTTCATTGCTACCTGCTTGCTGGCTAGCCAGCTAGCCAGCCCTGTGGGCCTTGCTGCTGCTGCAGCCAAAAAACAAAAGGTGGTGCTGCTGCTGCTTCTGCTGCTTCTGCTTCTGCTTGTGTCTGGCCGCTGTTGGAGCGTCCAGGCACAGGACTTCTGCTGCTGCTGACTAAATGGCCTCCTTAATTGGATCATTTGAGTAGCCAGCACACCTGTGCAGGTAGGGCATGACATGATAGGCAGCTGCCTTGATAGCGGGTGGGTGCTGAATGTTCCTAATTGACAAAATAAGATTAATGCTTATGAAGAAATATAAAATCTCATCCCTTCCCCAATATCGCGCCACACCCCTACCCCTTAATTCCCTGGTTGAACTTGATGGACATATGTCTTTTTTCGACCGTACTAACTATGTAACTATGTAACATAACATGGGGGGGGGGGGGGTCTCCTGGCTGTTCACACAGGTGTGTCATTGCTGTACATTGACCATGCATTGCTTCTGTGGTATTGCAAAGGCAAAGACAAATGCTTCCAGCCATCCATTGCACTAATGGATTGGTCATCAGCTGGCTGTCTATGTCCCGCATCAATATAGACCAAAGTACAGAGGGTTAGGCTATGCTATTGTGCACCTACCTGATGCATCAGAAGGTGCGAGGCCCTTGCTAAATTCTGTGCACAGACTTTGAGATCTATACTTTAGACTGTATCTAAACCTGCTCCAACATGGACTGACATTCTGGCCTACTTTCAGCCGATGCGACTTGTCTGTCGCTGAACAGTCGCTTTTTATGTATTCAGCACCTATGTATAATGTTGTAAAAATGCTCTAGAAGCTAAAGTCGCAGAAATGTCACACATATTTGGCCTGCAACTTTCTGTGCGACAAATTCAGACAGGAAAAATCAGTATAAATCCTTAGAAAATTATCCCCCAGTGTATCCATCTGCTGGCGGTATTGAATAAGCATTGCTGCACTGATGGGGTATGCATTAGACGAAAAAAAAGAAGAAAAAGAAGAATAATACGCCCAGAAAAGAGGCGAAAAGGAGAAAAACGTAAAAAAACGTGAAAAAAAAGTAAGAGGAAGAGAAGGGAAAAAAAGGTGGAAATGGGTTTAAAAGTGATTTCGGCGGAGAAATATATATATATATATATATATATATATATATACGCGCACACACACACATATATATAAACGTATTCTCCGTTGAGATATTGCAGCCGCTGCTGTGTCCAGGCCCAGGAGCCTTAGCACTGTGCTGTGATGTCACTCAATACCACTGACATCACTAGGTGTAAACAACATCTCTCCTTTGCTGTGTATGTGACTATGGAGCTGTTTGGTGATGTCGTCTATTATGGCCTTCATAGAAGCAACAGGAGATTGTTGCATCCATCTAGAACCCTCAGAACTACAGTGCTATGATGTCACTCACTTCCACAGGCCTTGCAGAGTGTAAACAACAACAACCCAGCTTTGTTGTGTATGTAACCATAGGGATTTGTGATGTCACCTAGAACCTTCACAGCAGCGACAGCTTTATGAGGAGCATCAGCACTGCTCTGCCTGAGCAGAACCATCACCGCCATAGGTTGTCAAATAACCCGGGTTTAACCCACACAGGTAAGTCCAATGGGGTGCAGGCATGTCCTCTATGCTTACAGCTTCCCGTGGGTGTTGGTTTGATACCGTTTGGGGACAGCCAAGGAGGCATCTGCAGGCAACAAAGGTAGGTGTGTGCTTGTGTGTGTGTTTCCTATGCAGATCCTAAGCCCAGTGTCACATGCAAGTAGGAGGAGTAAGAAGGGTTCCTGGCAAATCCGGGTTATGGATTGCATTTAAAAAGGCCCCGT
This sequence comes from Hyla sarda, assembly GCF_029499605.1. Taxonomy (NCBI): domain Eukaryota; kingdom Metazoa; phylum Chordata; class Amphibia; order Anura; family Hylidae; genus Hyla; species Hyla sarda. The sequence continues at coordinate 179,122 of NW_026610605.1, forward strand.
GGGAGTGCAATGGGCCCCTGTCTTGCTGCTTAGCAATAATGGTATGGGTTTAGGTTCTGCTGTGTGTACTGGTGGTTGACTGCCCCCCAGCCCAGAGTGTGCATGGAAAATTGTCTGGCAGCCTCCCTGACAGCAAGCAGTGATAGTGCCCATGAAGGGCACCTTGTTGGGCCCGCCCCTTTCACGGTTATCGCTTCTCGGCCTTTTGGCTAAGATCAAGTGTAGTATCTGTTCTTATCAGTTTAATATCTGATACGTCCCCTATCTGGGGACCATATATTAAATGGATTTTTGAGAACGGGGGCTTATTTCGAAGCTTGCTTCCGTCGCCCTATGCATTGACCCGATATGGCAGTATCTTCGGGTACAGTGCACCACCCCCTTACAGGGTTAAAAAGAAAGATTCCTACTTTCATTGCTACCTGCTTGCTGGCTAGCCAGCTAGCCAGCCCTGTGGGCCTTGCTGCTGCTGCAGCCAAAAAACAAAAGGTGGTGCTGCTGCTGCTTCTGCTGCTTCTGCTTCTGCTTGTGTCTGGCCGCTGTTGGAGCGTCCAGGCACAGGACTTCTGCTGCTGCTGACTAAATGGCCTCCTTAATTGGATCATTTGAGTAGCCAGCACACCTGTGCAGGTAGGGCATGACATGATAGGCAGCTGCCTTGATAGCGGGTGGGTGCTGAATGTTCCTAATTGACAAAATAAGATTAATGCTTATGAAGAAATATAAAATCTCATCCCTTCCCCAATATCGCGCCACACCCCTACCCCTTAATTCCCTGGTTGAACTTGATGGACATATGTCTTTTTTCGACCGTACTAACTATGTAACTATGTAACATAACATGGGGGGGGGGGGGGGGGGTCTCCTGGCTGTTCACACAGGTGTGTCATTGCTGTACATTGACCATGCATTGCTTCTGTGGTATTGCAAAGGCAAAGACAAATGCTTCCAGCCATCCATTGCACTAATGGATTGGTCATCAGCTGGCTGTCTATGTCCCGCATCAATATAGACCAAAGTACAGAGGGTTAGGCTATGCTATTGTGCACCTACCTGATGCATCAGAAGGTGCGAGGCCCTTGCTAAATTCTGTGCACAGACTTTGAGATCTATACTTTAGACTGTATCTAAACCTGCTCCAACATGGACTGACATTCTGGCCTACTTTCAGCCGATGCGACTTGTCTGTCGCTGAACAGTCGCTTTTTATGTATTCAGCACCTATGTATAATGTTGTAAAAATGCTCTAGAAGCTAAAGTCGCAGAAATGTCACACATATTTGGCCTGCAACTTTCTGTGCGACAAATTCAGACAGGAAAAATCAGTATAAATCCTTAGAAAATTATCCCCCAGTGTCTCCATCTGCTGGCGGTATTGAATAAGCATTGCTGCACTGATGGGGTATGCATTAGACGAAAAAAAAGAAGAAAAAGAAGAATAATACGCCCAGAAAAGAGGCGAAAAGGAGAAAAACGTAAAAAAACGTGAAAAAAAAGTAAGAGGAAGAGAAGGGAAAAAAAGGTGGAAATGGGTTTAAAAGTGATTTCGGCGGAGAAATATATATATATATATATATATATATATATATATATACGCGCACACACACACATATATATAAACGTATTCTCCGTTGAGATATTGCAGCCGCTGCTGTGTCCAGGCCCAGGAGCCTTAGCACTGTGCTGTGATGTCACTCAATACCACTGACATCACTAGGTGTAAACAACATCTCTCCTTTGCTGTGTATGTGACTATGGAGCTGTTTGGTGATGTCGTCTATTATGGCCTTCATAGAAGCAACAGGAGATTGTTGCATCCATCTAGAACCCTCAGAACTACAGTGCTATGATGTCACTCACTTCCACAGGCCTTGCAGAGTGTAAACAACAACAACCCAGCTTTGTTGTGTATGTAACCATAGGGATTTGTGATGTCACCTAGAACCTTCACAGCAGCGACAGCTTTATGAGGAGCATCAGCACTGCTCTGCCTGAGCAGAACCATCACCGCCATAGGTTGTCAAATAACCCGGGTTTAACCCACACAGGTAAGTCCAATGGGGTGCAGGCATGTCCTCTATGCTTACAGCTTCCCGTGGGTGTTGGTTTGATACCGTTTGGGGACAGCCAAGGAGGCATCTGCAGGCAACAAAGGTAGGTGTGTGCTTGTGTGTGTGTTTCCTATGCAGATCCTAAGCCCAGTGTCACATGCAAGTAGGAGGAGTAAGAAGGGTTCCTGGCAAATCCGGGTTATGGATTGCATTTAAAAAGGCCCCGTGGGAGTGCAATGGGCCCCTGTCTTGCTGCTTAGCAATAATGGTATGGGTTTAGGTTCTGCTGTGTGTACTGGTGGTTGACTGCCCCCCAGCCCAGAGTGTGCATGGAAAATTGTCTGGCAGCCTCCCTGACAGCAAGCAGTGATAGTGCCCATGAAGGGCACCTTGTTGGGCCCGCCCCTTTCACGGTTATCGCTTCTCGGCCTTTTGGCTAAGATCAAGTGTAGTATCTGTTCTTATCAGTTTAATATCTGATACGTCCCCTATCTGGGGACCATATATTAAATGGATTTTTGAGAACGGGGGCCGATTTCGAAGCTTGCTTCCGTCGCCCTATGCATTGACCCGATATGGCAGTATCTTCGGGTACAGTGCACCACCCCCTTACAGGGTTAAAAAGAAAGATTCCTACTTTCATTGCTACCTGCTTGCTGGCTAGCCAGCTAGCCAGCCCTGTGGGCCTTGCTGCTGCTGCAGCCAAAAAACAAAAGGTGGTGCTGCTGCTGCTTCTGCTGCTTCTGCTTCTGCTTGTGTCTGGCCGCTGTTGGAGCGTCCAGGCACAGGACTTCTGCTGCTGCTGACTAAATGGCCTCCTTAATTGGATCATTTGAGTAGCCAGCACACCTGTGCAGGTAGGGCATGACATGATAGGCAGCTGCCTTGATAGCGGGTGGGTGCTGAATGTTCCTAATTGACAAAATAAGATTAATGCTTATGAAGAAATATAAAATCTCATCCCTTCCCCAATATCGCGCCACACCCCTACCCCTTAATTCCCTGGTTGAACTTGATGGACATATGTCTTTTTTCGACCGTACTAACTATGTAACTATGTAACATAACATGGGGGGGGGGGGGGGGTCTCCTGGCTGTTCACACAGGTGTGTCATTGCTGTACATTGACCATGCATTGCTTCTGTGGTATTGCAAAGGCAAAGACAAATGCTTCCAGCCATCCATTGCACTAATGGATTGGTCATCAGCTGGCTGTCTATGTCCCGCATCAATATAGACCAAAGTACAGAGGGTTAGGCTATGCTATTGTGCACCTACCTGATGCATCAGAAGGTGCGAGGCCCTTGCTAAATTCTGTGCACAGACTTTGAGATCTATACTTTAGACTGTATCTAAACCTGCTCCAACATGGACTGACATTCTGGCCTACTTTCAGCCGATGCGACTTGTCTGTCGCTGAACAGTCGCTTTTTATGTATTCAGCACCTATGTATAATGTTGTAAAAATGCTCTAGAAGCTAAAGTCGCAGAAATGTCACACATATTTGGCCTGCAACTTTCTGTGCGACAAATTCAGACAGGAAAAATCAGTATAAATCCTTAGAAAATTATCCCCCAGTGTCTCCATCTGCTGGCGGTATTGAATAAGCATTGCTGCACTGATGGGGTATGCATTAGACGAAAAAAAAGAAGAAAAAGAAGAATAATACGCCCAGAAAAGAGGCGAAAAGGAGAAAAACGTAAAAAAACGTGAAAAAAAAGTAAGAGGAAGAGAAGGGAAAAAAAGGTGGAAATGGGTTTAAAAGTGATTTCGGCGGAGAAATATATATATATATATATATATATATATATATATATATATATATATACGCGCACACACACACATATATATAAACGTATTCTCCGTTGAGATATTGCAGCCGCTGCTGTGTCCAGGCCCAGGAGCCTTAGCACTGTGCTGTGATGTCACTCAATACCACTGACATCACTAGGTGTAAACAACATCTCTCCTTTGCTGTGTATGTGACTATGGAGCTGTTTGGTGATGTCGTCTATTATGGCCTTCATAGAAGCAACAGGAGATTGTTGCATCCATCTAGAACCCTCAGAACTACAGTGCTATGATGTCACTCACTTCCACAGGCCTTGCAGAGTGTAAACAACAACAACCCAGCTTTGTTGTGTATGTAACCATAGGGATTTGTGATGTCACCTAGAACCTTCACAGCAGCGACAGCTTTATGAGGAGCATCAGCACTGCTCTGCCTGAGCAGAACCATCACCGCCATAGGTTGTCAAATAACCCGGGTTTAACCCACACAGGTAAGTCCAATGGGGTGCAGGCATGTCCTCTATGCTTACAGCTTCCCGTGGGTGTTGGTTTGATACCGTTTGGGGACAGCCAAGGAGGCATCTGCAGGCAACAAAGGTAGGTGTGTGCTTGTGTGTGTGTTTCCTATGCAGATCCTAAGCCCAGTGTCACATGCAAGTAGGAGGAGTAAGAAGGGTTCCTGGCAAATCCGGGTTATGGATTGCATTTAAAAAGGCCCCGTGGGAGTGCAATGGGCCCCTGTCTTGCTGCTTAGCAATAATGGTATGGGTTTAGGTTCTGCTGTGTGTACTGGTGGTTGACTGCCCCCCAGCCCAGAGTGTGCATGGAAAATTGTCTGGCAGCCTCCCTGACAGCAAGCAGTGATAGTGCCCATGAAGGGCACCTTGTTGGGCCCGCCCCTTTCACGGTTATCGCTTCTCGGCCTTTTGGCTAAGATCAAGTGTAGTATCTGTTCTTATCAGTTTAATATCTGATACGTCCCCTATCTGGGGACCATATATTAAATGGATTTTTGAGAACGGGGGCCGATTTCGAAGCTTGCTTCCGTCGCCCTATGCATTGACCCGATATGGCAGTATCTTCGGGTACAGTGCACCACCCCCTTACAGGGTTAAAAAGAAAGATTCCTACTTTCATTGCTACCTGCTTGCTGGCTAGCCAGCTAGCCAGCCCTGTGGGCCTTGCTGCTGCTGCAGCCAAAAAACAAAAGGTGGTGCTGCTGCTGCTTCTGCTGCTTCTGCTTCTGCTTGTGTCTGGCCGCTGTTGGAGCGTCCAGGCACAGGACTTCTGCTGCTGCTGACTAAATGGCCTCCTTAATTGGATCATTTGAGTAGCCAGCACACCTGTGCAGGTAGGGCATGACATGATAGGCAGCTGCCTTGATAGCGGGTGGGTGCTGAATGTTCCTAATTGACAAAATAAGATTAATGCTTATGAAGAAATATAAAATCTCATCCCTTCCCCAATATCGCGCCACACCCCTACCCCTTAATTCCCTGGTTGAACTTGATGGACATATGTCTTTTTTCGACCGTACTAACTATGTAACTATGTAACATAACATGGGGGGGGGGGGGGTCTCCTGGCTGTTCACACAGGTGTGTCATTGCTGTACATTGACCATGCATTGCTTCTGTGGTATTGCAAAGGCAAAGACAAATGCTTCCAGCCATCCATTGCACTAATGGATTGGTCATCAGCTGGCTGTCTATGTCCCGCATCAATATAGACCAAAGTACAGAGGGTTAGGCTATGCTATTGTGCACCTACCTGATGCATCAGAAGGTGCGAGGCCCTTGCTAAATTCTGTGCACAGACTTTGAGATCTATACTTTAGACTGTATCTAAACCTGCTCCAACATGGACTGACATTCTGGCCTACTTTCAGCCGATGCGACTTGTCTGTCGCTGAACAGTCGCTTTTTATGTATTCAGCACCTATGTATAATGTTGTAAAAATGCTCTAGAAGCTAAAGTCGCAGAAATGTCACACATATTTGGCCTGCAACTTTCTGTGCGACAAATTCAGACAGGAAAAATCAGTATAAATCCTTAGAAAATTATCCCCCAGTGTCTCCATCTGCTGGCGGTATTGAATAAGCATTGCTGCACTGATGGGGTATGCATTAGACGAAAAAAAAGAAGAAAAAGAAGAATAATACGCCCAGAAAAGAGGCGAAAAGGAGAAAAACGTAAAAAAACGTGAAAAAAAAGTAAGAGGAAGAGAAGGGAAAAAAAGGTGGAAATGGGTTTAAAAGTGATTTCGGCGGAGAAATATATATATATATATATATATATATATATATATATATATACGCGCACACACACACATATATATAAACGTATTCTCCGTTGAGATATTGCAGCCGCTGCTGTGTCCAGGCCCAGGAGCCTTAGCACTGTGCTGTGATGTCACTCAATACCACTGACATCACTAGGTGTAAACAACATCTCTCCTTTGCTGTGTATGTGACTATGGAGCTGTTTGGTGATGTCGTCTATTATGGCCTTCATAGAAGCAACAGGAGATTGTTGCATCCATCTAGAACCCTCAGAACTACAGTGCTATGATGTCACTCACTTCCACAGGCCTTGCAGAGTGTAAACAACAACAACCCAGCTTTGTTGTGTATGTAACCATAGGGATTTGTGATGTCACCTAGAACCTTCACAGCAGCGACAGCTTTATGAGGAGCATCAGCACTGCTCTGCCTGAGCAGAACCATCACCGCCATAGGTTGTCAAATAACCCGGGTTTAACCCACACAGGTAAGTCCAATGGGGTGCAGGCATGTCCTCTATGCTTACAGCTTCCCGTGGGTGTTGGTTTGATACCGTTTGGGGACAGCCAAGGAGGCATCTGCAGGCAACAAAGGTAGGTGTGTGCTTGTGTGTGTGTTTCCTATGCAGATCCTAAGCCCAGTGTCACATGCAAGTAGGAGGAGTAAGAAGGGTTCCTGGCAAATCCGGGTTATGGATTGCATTTAAAAAGGCCCCGTGGGAGTGCAATGGGCCCCTGTCTTGCTGCTTAGCAATAATGGTATGGGTTTAGGTTCTGCTGTGTGTACTGGTGGTTGACTGCCCCCCAGCCCAGAGTGTGCATGGAAAATTGTCTGGCAGCCTCCCTGACAGCAAGCAGTGATAGTGCCCATGAAGGGCACCTTGTTGGGCCCGCCCCTTTCACGGTTATCGCTTCTCGGCCTTTTGGCTAAGATCAAGTGTAGTATCTGTTCTTATCAGTTTAATATCTGATACGTCCCCTATCTGGGGACCATATATTAAATGGATTTTTGAGAACGGGGGCCGATTTCGAAGCTTGCTTCCGTCGCCCTATGCATTGACCCGATATGGCAGTATCTTCGGGTACAGTGCACCACCCCCTTACAGGGTTAAAAAGAAATTCCTACTTTCATTGCTACCTGCTTGCTGGCTAGCCAGCTAGCCAGCCCTGTGGGCCTTGCTGCTGCTGCAGCCAAAAAACAAAAGGTGGTGCTGCTGCTGCTTCTGCTGCTTCTGCTTCTGCTTGTGTCTGGCCGCTGTTGGAGCGTCCAGGCACAGGACTTCTGCTGCTGCTGACTAAATGGCCTCCTTAATTGGATCATTTGAGTAGCCAGCACACCTGTGCAGGTAGGGCATGACATGATAGGCAGCTGCCTTGATAGCGGGTGGGTGCTGAATGTTCCTAATTGACAAAATAAGATTAATGCTTATGAAGAAATATAAAATCTCATCCCTTCCCCAATATCGCGCCACACCCCTACCCCTTAATTCCCTGGTTGAACTTGATGGACATATGTCTTTTTTCGACCGTACTAACTATGTAACTATGTAACATAACATGGGGGGGGGGGGGGTCTCCTGGCTGTTCACACAGGTGTGTCATTGCTGTACATTGACCATGCATTGCTTCTGTGGTATTGCAAAGGCAAAGACAAATGCTTCCAGCCATCCATTGCACTAATGGATTGGTCATCAGCTGGCTGTCTATGTCCCGCATCAATATAGACTAAAGTACAGAGGGTTAGGCTATGCTATTGTGCACCTACCTGATGCATCAGAAGGTGCGAGGCCCTTGCTAAATTCTGTGCACAGACTTTGAGATCTATACTTTAGACTGTATCTAAACCTGCTCCAACATGGACTGACATTCTGGCCTACTTTCAGCCGATGCGACTTGTCTGTCGCTGAACAGTCGCTTTTTATGTATTCAGCACCTATGTATAATGTTGTAAAAATGCTCTAGAAGCTAAAGTCGCAGAAATGTCACACATATTTGGCCTGCAACTTTCTGTGCGACAAATTCAGACAGGAAAAATCAGTATAAATCCTTAGAAAATTATCCCCCAGTGTCTCCATCTGCTGGCGGTATTGAATAAGCATTGCTGCACTGATGGGGTATGCATTAGACGAAAAAAAAGAAGAAAAAGAAGAATAATACGCCCAGAAAAGAGGCGAAAAGGAGAAAAACGTAAAAAAACGTGAAAAAAAAGTAAGAGGAAGAGAAGGGAAAAAAAGGTGGAAATGGGTTTAAAAGTGATTTCGGCGGAGAATATATATATATATATATATATATATATATATATATATACGCGCACACACACACATATATATAAACGTATTCTCCGTTGAGATATTGCAGCCGCTGCTGTGTCCAGGCCCAGGAGCCTTAGCACTGTGCTGTGATGTCACTCAATACCACTGACATCACTAGGTGTAAACAACATCTCTCCTTTGCTGTGTATGTGACTATGGAGCTGTTTGGTGATGTCGTCTATTATGGCCTTCATAGAAGCAACAGGAGATTGTTGCATCCATCTAGAACCCTCAGAACTACAGTGCTATGATGTCACTCACTTCCACAGGCCTTGCAGAGTGTAAACAACAACAACCCAGCTTTGTTGTGTATGTAACCATAGGGATTTGTGATGTCACCTAGAACCTTCACAGCAGCGACAGCTTTATGAGGAGCATCAGCACTGCTCTGCCTGAGCAGAACCATCACCGCCATAGGTTGTCAAATAACCCGGGTTTAACCCACACAGGTAAGTCCAATGGGGTGCAGGCATGTCCTCTATGCTTACAGCTTCCCGTGGGTGTTGGTTTGATACCGTTTGGGGACAGCAAGGAGGCATCTGCAGGCAACAAAGGTAGGTGTGTGCTTGTGTGTGTGTTTCCTATGCAGATCCTAAGCCCAGTGTCACATGCAAGTAGGAGGAGTAAGAAGGGTTCCTGGCAAATCCGGGTTATGGATTGCATTTAAAAAGGCCCCGTGGGAGTGCAATGGGCCCCTGTCTTGCTGCTTAGCAATAATGGTATGGGTTTAGGTTCTGCTGTGTGTACTGGTGGTTGACTGCCCCCCAGCCCAGAGTGTGCATGGAAAATTGTCTGGCAGCCTCCCTGACAGCAAGCAGTGATAGTGCCCATGAAGGGCACCTTGTTGGGCCCGCCCCTTTCACGGTTATCGCTTCTCGGCCTTTTGGCTAAGATCAAGTGTAGTATCTGTTCTTATCAGTTTAATATCTGATACGTCCCCTATCTGGGGACCATATATTAAATGGATTTTTGAGAACGGGGGCCGATTTCGAAGCTTGCTTCCGTCGCCCTATGCATTGACCCGATATGGCAGTATCTTCGGGTACAGTGCACCACCCCCTTACAGGGTTAAAAAGAAAGATTCCTACTTTCATTGCTACCTGCTTGCTGGCTAGCCAGCTAGCCAGCCCTGTGGGCCTTGCTGCTGCTGCAGCCAAAAAACAAAAGGTGGTGCTGCTGCTGCTTCTGCTGCTTCTGCTTCTGCTTGTGTCTGGCCGCTGTTGGAGCGTCCAGGCACAGGACTTCTGCTGCTGCTGACTAAATGGCCTCCTTAATTGGATCATTTGAGTAGCCAGCACACCTGTGCAGGTAGGGCATGACATGATAGGCAGCTGCCTTGATAGCGGGTGGGTGCTGAATGTTCCTAATTGACAAAATAAGATTAATGCTTATGAAGAAATATAAAATCTCATCCCTTCCCCAATATCGCGCCACACCCCTACCCCTTAATTCCCTGGTTGAACTTGATGGACATATGTCATTTTTCGACCGTACTAACTATGTAACTATGTAACATAACATGGGGGGGGGGGGGGTCTCCTGGCTGTTCACACAGGTGTGTCATTGCTGTACATTGACCATGCATTGCTTCTGTGGTATTGCAAAGGCAAAGACAAATGCTTCCAGCCATCCATTGCACTAATGGATTGGTCATCAGCTGGCTGTCTATGTCCCGCATCAATATAGACCAAAGTACAGAGGGTTAGGCTATGCTATTGTGCACCTACCTGATGCATCAGAAGGTGCGAGGCCCTTGCTAAATTCTGTGCACAGACTTTGAGATCTATACTTTAGACTGTATCTAAACCTGCTCCAACATGGACTGACATTCTGGCCTACTTTCAGCCGATGCGACTTGTCTGTCGCTGAACAGTCGCTTTTTATGTATTCAGCACCTATGTATAATGTTGTAAAAATGCTCTAGAAGCTAAAGTCGCAGAAATGTCACACATATTTGGCCTGCAACTTTCTGTGCGACAAATTCAGACAGGAAAAATCAGTATAAATCCTTAGAAAATTATCCCCCAGTGTCTCCATCTGCTGGCGGTATTGAATAAGCATTGCTGCACTGATGGGGTATGCATTAGACGAAAAAAAAGAAGAAAAAGAAGAATAATACGCCCAGAAAAGAGGCGAAAAGGAGAAAAACGTAAAAAAACGTGAAAAAAAAGTAAGAGGAAGAGAAGGGAAAAAAAGGTGGAAATGGGTTTAAAAGTGATTTCGGCGGAGAAATATATATATATATATATATATATATATATATATATATATACGCGCACACACACACATATATATAAACGTATTCTCCGTTGAGATATTGCAGCCGCTGCTGTGTCCAGGCCCAGGAGCCTTAGCACTGTGCTGTGATGTCACTCAATACCACTGACATCACTAGGTGTAAACAACATCTCTCCTTTGCTGTGTATGTGACTATGGAGCTGTTTGGTGATGTCGTCTATTATGGCCTTCATAGAAGCAACAGGAGATTGTTGCATCCATCTAGAACCCTCAGAACTACAGTGCTATGATGTCACTCACTTCCACAGGCCTTGCAGAGTGTAAACAACAACAACCCAGCTTTGTTGTGTATGTAACCATAGGGATTTGTGATGTCACCTAGAACCTTCACAGCAGCGACAGCTTTATGAGGAGCATCAGCACTGCTCTGCCTGAGCAGAACCATCACCGCCATAGGTTGTCAAATAACCCGGGTTTAACCCACACAGGTAAGTCCAATGGGGTGCAGGCATGTCCTCTATGCTTACAGCTTCCCGTGGGTGTTGGTTTGATACCGTTTGGGGACAGCCAAGGAGGCATCTGCAGGCAACAAAGGTAGGTGTGTGCTTGTGTGTGTGTTTCCTATGCAGATCCTAAGCCCAGTGTCACATGCAAGTAGGAGGAGTAAGAAGGGTTCCTGGCAAATCCGGGTTATGGATTGCATTTAAAAAGGCCCCGTGGGAGTGCAATGGGCCCCTGTCTTGCTGCTTAGCAATAATGGTATGGGTTTAGGTTCTGCTGTGTGTACTGGTGGTTGACTGCCCCCCAGCCCAGAGTGTGCATGGAAAATTGTCTGGCAGCCTCCCTGACAGCAAGCAGTGATAGTGCCCATGAAGGGCACCTTGTTGGGCCCGCCCCTTTCACGGTTATCGCTTCTCGGCCTTTTGGCTAAGATCAAGTGTAGTATCTGTTCTTATCAGTTTAATATCTGATACGTCCCCTATCTGGGGACCATATATTAAATGGATTTTTGAGAACGGGGGCCGATTTCGAAGCTTGCTTCCGTCGCCCTATGCATTGACCCGATATGGCAGTATCTTCGGGTACAGTGCACCACCCCCTTACAGGGTTAAAAAGAAAGATTCCTACTTTCATTGCTACCTGCTTGCTGGCTAGCCAGCTAGCCAGCCCTGTGGGCCTTGCTGCTGCTGCAGCCAAAAAACAAAAGGTGGTGCTGCTGCTGCTTCTGCTGCTTCTGCTTCTGCTTGTGTCTGGCCGCTGTTGGAGCGTCCAGGCACAGGACTTCTGCTGCTGCTGACTAAATGGCCTCCTTAATTGGATCATTTGAGTAGCCAGCACACCTGTGCAGGTAGGGCATGACATGATAGGCAGCTGCCTTGATAGCGGGTGGGTGCTGAATGTTCCTAATTGACAAAATAAGATTAATGCTTATGAAGAAATATAAAATCTCATCCCTTCCCCAATATCGCGCCACACCCCTACCCCTTAATTCCCTGGTTGAACTTGATGGACATATGTCTTTTTTCGACCGTACTAACTATGTAACTATGTAACATAACATGGGGGGGGGGGGGTCTCCTGGCTGTTCACACAGGTGTGTCATTGCTGTACATTGACCATGCATTGCTTCTGTGGTATTGCAAAGGCAAAGACAAATGCTTCCAGCCATCCATTGCACTAATGGATTGGTCATCAGCTGGCTGTCTATGTCCCGCATCAATATAGACCAAAGTACAGAGGGTTAGGCTATGCTATTGTGCACCTACCTGATGCATCAGAAGGTGCGAGGCCCTTGCTAAATTCTGTGCACAGACTTTGAGATCTATACTTTAGACTGTATCTAAACCTGCTCCAACATGGACTGACATTCTGGCCTACTTTCAGCCGATGCGACTTGTCTGTCGCTGAACAGTCGCTTTTTATGTATTCAGCACCTATGTATAATGTTGTAAAAATGCTCTAGAAGCTAAAGTCGCAGAAATGTCACACATATTTGGCCTGCAACTTTCTGTGCGACAAATTCAGACAGGAAAAATCAGTATAAATCCTTAGAAAATTATCCCCCAGTGTCTCCATCTGCTGGCGGTATTGAATAAGCATTGCTGCACTGATGGGGTATGCATTAGACGAAAAAAAAGAAGAAAAAGAAGAATAATACGCCCAGAAAAGAGGCGAAAAGGAGAAAAACGTAAAAAAACGTGAAAAAAAAGTAAGAGGAAGAGAAGGGAAAAAAAGGTGGAAATGGGTTTAAAAGTGATTTCGGCGGAGAAATATATATATATATATATATATATATATATATATATATATATATATATATATATATACGCGCACACACACACATATATATAAACGTATTCTCCGTTGAGATATTGCAGCCGCTGCTGTGTCCAGGCCCAGGAGCCTTAGCACTGTGCTGTGATGTCACTCAATACCACTGACATCACTAGGTGTAAACAACATCTCTCCTTTGCTGTGTATGTGACTATGGAGCTGTTTGGTGATGTCGTCTATTATGGCCTTCATAGAAGCAACAGGAGATTGTTGCATCCATCTAGAACCCTCAGAACTACAGTGCTATGATGTCACTCACTTCCACAGGCCTTGCAGAGTGTAAACAACAACAACCCAGCTTTGTTGTGTATGTAACCATAGCGATTTGTGATGTCACCTAGAACCTTCACAGCAGCGACAGCTTTATGAGGAGCATCAGCACTGCTCTGTCTGAGCAGAACCATCACCGCCATAGGTTGTCAAATAACCCGGGTTTAACCCACACAGGTAAGTCCAATGGGGTGCAGGCATGTCCTCTATGCTTACAGCTTCCCGTGGGTGTTGGTTTGATACCGTTTGGGGACAGCCAAGGAGGCATCTGCAGGCAACAAAGGTAGGTGTGTGCTTGTGTGTGTGTTTCCTATGCAGATCCTAAGCCCAGTGTCACATGCAAGTAGGAGGAGTAAGAAGGGTTCCTGGCAAATCCGGGTTATGGATTGCATTTAAAAAGGCCCCGTGGGAGTGCAATGGGCCCCTGTCTTGCTGCTTAGCAATAATGGTATGGGTTTAGGTTCTGCTGTGTGTACTGGTGGTTGACTGCCCCCCAGCCCAGAGTGTGCATGGAAAATTGTCTGGCAGCCTCCCTGACAGCAAGCAGTGATAGTGCCCATGAAGGGCACCTTGTTGGGCCCGCCCCTTTCACGGTTATCGCTTCTCGGCCTTTTGGCTAAGATCAAGTGTGGTATCTGTTCTTATCAGTTTAATATCTGATACGTCCCCTATCTGGGGACCATATATTAAATGGATTTTTGAGAACGGGGGCCGATTTCGAAGCTTGCTTCCGTTGCCCTATGCATTGACCCGATATGGCAGTATCTTCGGGTACAGTGCACCACCCCCTTACAGGGTTAAAAAGAAAGATTCCTACTTTCATTGCTACCTGCTTGCTGGCTAGCCAGCTAGCCAGCCCTGTGGGCCTTGCTGCTGCTGCAGCCAAAAAACAAAAGGTGGTGCTGCTGCTGCTTCTGCTGCTTCTGCTTCTGCTTGTGTCTGGCCGCTGTTGGAGCGTCCAGGCACAGGACTTCTGCTGCTGCTGACTAAATGGCCTCCTTAATTGGATCATTTGAGTAGCCAGCACACCTGTGCAGGTAGGGCATGACATGATAGGCAGCTGCCTTGATAGCGGGTGGGTGCTGAATGTTCCTAATTGACAAAATAAGATTAATGCTTATGAAGAAATATAAAATCTCATCCCTTCCCCAATATCGCGCCACACCCCTACCCCTTAATTCCCTGGTTGAACTTGATGGACATATGTCTTTTTTCGACCGTACTAACTATGTAACTATGTAACATAACATGGGGGGGGGGGGGGTCTCCTGGCTGTTCACACAGGTGTGTCATTGCTGTACATTGACCATGCATTGCTTCTGTGGTATTGCAAAGGCAAAGACAAATGCTTCCAGCCATCCATTGCACTAATGGATTGGTCATCAGCTGGCTGTCTATGTCCCGCATCAATATAGACCAAAGTACAGAGGGTTAGGCTATGCTATTGTGCACCTACCTGATGCATCAGAAGGTGCGAGGCCCTTGCTAAATTCTGTGCACAGACTTTGAGATCTATACTTTAGACTGTATCTAAACCTGCTCCAACATGGACTGACATTCTGGCCTACTTTCAGCCGATGCAACTTGTCTGTCGCTGAACAGTTGCTTTTTATGTATTCAGCACCTATGTATAATGTTGTAAAAATGCTCTAGAAGCTAAAGTCGCAGAAATGTCACACATATTTGGCCTGCAACTTTCTGTGCGACAAATTCAGACAGGAAAAATCAGTATAAATCCTTAGAAAATTATCCCCCAGTGTCTCCATCTGCTGGCGGTATTGAATAAGCATTGCTGCACTGATGGGGTATGCATTAGACGAAAAAAAAGAAGAAAAAGAAGAATAATACGCCCAGAAAAGAGGCGAAAAGGAGAAAAACGTAAAAAAACGTGAAAAAAAAGTAAGAGGAAGAGAAGGGAAAAAAAGGTGGAAATGGGTTTAAAAGTGATTTCGGCGGAGAAATATATATATATATATATATATATATACGCGCACACACACACATATATATAAACGTATTCTCCGTTGAGATATTGCAGCCGCTGCTGTGTCCAGGCCCAGGAGCCTTAGCACTGTGCTGTGATGTCACTCAATACCACTGACATCACTAGGTGTAAACAACATCTCTCCTTTGCTGTGTATGTGACTATGGAGCTGTTTGGTGATGTCGTCTATTATGGCCTTCATAGAAGCAACAGGAGATTGTTGCATCCATCTAGAACCCTCAGAACTACAGTGCTATGATGTCACTCACTTCCACAGGCCTTGCAGAGTGTAAACAACAACAACCCAGCTTTGTTGTGTATGTAACCATAGGGATTTGTGATGTCACCTAGAACCTTCACAGCAGCGACAGCTTTATGAGGAGCATCAGCACTGCTCTGCCTGAGCAGAACCATCACCGCCATAGGTTGTCAAATAACCCGGGTTTAACCCACACAGGTAAGTCCAATGGGGTGCAGGCATGTCCTCTATGCTTACAGCTTCCCGTGGGTGTTGGTTTGATACCGTTTGGGGACAGCCAAGGAGGCATCTGCAGGCAACAAAGGTAGGTGTGTGCTTGTGTGTGTGTTTCCTATGCAGATCCTAAGCCCAGTGTCACATGCAAGTAGGAGGAGTAAGAAGGGTTCCTGGCAAATCCGGGTTATGGATTGCATTTAAAAAGGCCCCGTGGGAGTGCAATGGGCCCCTGTCTTGCTGCTTAGCAATAATGGTATGGGTTTAGGTTCTGCTGTGTGTACTGGTGGTTGACTGCCCCCCAGCCCAGAGTGTGCATGGAAAATTGTCTGGCAGCCTCCCTGACAGCAAGCAGTGATAGTGCCCATGAAGGGCACCTTGTTGGGCCCGCCCCTTTCACGGTTATCGCTTCTCGGCCTTTTGGCTAAGATCAAGTGTAGTATCTGTTCTTATCAGTTTAATATCTGATACGTCCCCTATCTGGGGACCATATATTAAATGGATTTTTGAGAACGGGGGCCGATTTCGAAGCTTGCTTCCGTCGCCCTATGCATTGACCCGATATGGCAGTATCTTCGGGTACAGTGCACCACCCCCTTACAGGGTTAAAAAGAAAGATTCCTACTTTCATTGCTACCTGCTTGCTGGCTAGCCAGCTAGCCAGCCCTGTGGGCCTTGCTGCTGCTGCAGCCAAAAAACAAAAGGTGGTGCTGCTGCTGCTTCTGCTGCTTCTGCTTCTGCTTGTGTCTGGCCGCTGTTGGAGCGTCCAGGCACAGGACTTCTGCTGCTGCTGACTAAATGGCCTCCTTAATTGGATCATTTGAGTAGCCAGCACACCTGTGCAGGTAGGGCATGACATGATAGGCAGCTGCCTTGATAGCGGGTGGGTGCTGAATGTTCCTAATTGACAAAATAAGATTAATGCTTATGAAGAAATATAAAATCTCATCCCTTCCCCAATATCGCGCCACACCCCTACCCCTTAATTCCCTGGTTGAACTTGATGGACATATGTCTTTTTTCGACCGTACTAACTATGTAACTATGTAACATAACATGGGGGGGGGGGGGGTCTCCTGGCTGTTCACACAGGTGTGTCATTGCTGTACATTGACCATGCATTGCTTCTGTGGTATTGCAAAGGCAAAGACAAATGCTTCCAGCCATCCATTGCACTAATGGATTGGTCATCAGCTGGCTGTCTATGTCCCGCATCAATATAGACCAAAGTACAGAGGGTTAGGCTATGCTATTGTGCACCTACCTGATGCATCAGAAGGTGCGAGGCCCTTGCTAAATTCTGTGCACAGACTTTGAGATCTATACTTTAGACTGTATCTAAACCTGCTCCAACATGGACTGACATTCTGGCCTACTTTCAGCCGATGCGACTTGTCTGTCGCTGAACAGTCGCTTTTTATGTATTCAGCACCTATGTATAATGTTGTAAAAATGCTCTAGAAGCTAAAGTCGCAGAAATGTCACACATATTTGGCCTGCAACTTTCTGTGCGACAAATTCAGACAGGAAAAATCAGTATAAATCCTTAGAAAATTATCCCCCAGTGTCTCCATCTGCTGGCGGTATTGAATAAGCATTGCTGCACTGATAGGGTATCCATTAGACGAAAAAAAAGAAGAAAAAGAAGAATAATACGCCCAGAAAAGAGGCGAAAAGGAGAAAAACGTAAAAAAACGTGAAAAAAAAGTAAGAGGAAGAGAAGGGAAAAAAAGGTGGAAATGGGTTTAAAAGTGATTTCGGCGGAGAAATATATATATATATATATATATATATATATATACGCGCACACACACACATATATATAAACGTATTCTCCGTTGAGATATTGCAGCCGCTGCTGTGTCCAGGCCCAGGAGCCTTAGCACTGTGCTGTGATGTCACTCAATACCACTGACATCACTAGGTGTAAACAACATCTCTCCTTTGCTGTGTATGTGACTATGGAGCTGTTTGGTGATGTCGTCTATTATGGCCTTCATAGAAGCAACAGGAGATTGTTGCATCCATCTAGAACCCTCAGAACTACAGTGCTATGATGTCACTCACTTCCACAGGCCTTGCAGAGTGTAAACAACAACAACCCAGCTTTGTTGTGTATGTAACCATAGGGATTTGTGATGTCACCTAGAACCTTCACAGCAGCGACAGCTTTATGAGGAGCATCAGCACTGCTCTGCCTGAGCAGAACCATCACCGCCATAGGTTGTCAAATAACCCGGGTTTAACCCACACAGGTAAGTCCAATGGGGTGCAGGCATGTCCTCTATGCTTACAGCTTCCCGTGGGTGTTGGTTTGATACCGTTTGGGGACAGCCAAGGAGGCATCTGCAGGCAACAAAGGTAGGTGTGTGCTTGTGTGTGTGTTTCCTATGCAGATCCTAAGCCCAGTGTCACATGCAAGTAGGAGGAGTAAGAAGGGTTCCTGGCAAATCCGGGTTATGGATTGCATTTAAAAAGGCCCCGTGGGAGTGCAATGGGCCCCTGTCTTGCTGCTTAGCAATAATGGTATGGGTTTAGGTTCTGCTGTGTGTACTGGTGGTTGACTGCCCCCCAGCCCAGAGTGTGCATGGAAAATTGTCTGGCAGCCTCCCTGACAGCAAGCAGTGATAGTGCCCATGAAGGGCACCTTGTTGGGCCCGCCCCTTTCACGGTTATCGCTTCTCGGCCTTTTGGCTAAGATCAAGTGTAGTATCTGTTCTTATCAGTTTAATATCTGATACGTCCCCTATCTGGGGACCATATATTAAATGGATTTTTGAGAACGGGGGCCGATTTCGAAGCTTGCTTCCGTCGCCCTATGCATTGACCCGATATGGCAGTATCTTCGGGTACAGTGCACCACCCCCTTACAGGGTTAAAAAGAAAGATTCCTACTTTCATTGCTACCTGCTTGCTGGCTAGCCAGCTAGCCAGCCCTGTGGGCCTTGCTGCTGCTGCAGCCAAAAAACAAAAGGTGGTGCTGCTGCTGCTTCTGCTGCTTCTGCTTCTGCTTGTGTCTGGCCGCTGTTGGAGCGTCCAGGCACAGGACTTCTGCTGCTGCTGACTAAATGGCCTCCTTAATTGGATCATTTGAGTAGCCAGCACACCTGTGCAGGTAGGGCATGACATGATAGGCAGCTGCCTTGATAGCGGGTGGGTGCTGAATGTTCCTAATTGACAAAATAAGATTAATGCTTATGAAGAAATATAAAATCTCATCCCTTCCCCAATATCGCGCCACACCCCTACCCCTTAATTCCCTGGTTGAACTTGATGGACATATGTCTTTTTTCGACCGTACTAACTATGTAACTATGTAACATAACATGGGGGGGGGGGGGGTCTCCTGGCTGTTCACACAGGTGTGTCATTGCTGTACATTGACCATGCATTGCTTCTGTGGTATTGCAAAGGCAAAGACAAATGCTTCCAGCCATCCATTGCACTAATGGATTGGTCATCAGCTGGCTGTCTATGTCCCGCATCAATATAGACCAAAGTACAGAGGGTTAGGCTATGCTATTGTGCACCTACCTGATGCATCAGAAGGTGCGAGGCCCTTGCTAAATTCTGTGCACAGACTTTGAGATCTATACTTTAGACTGTATCTAAACCTGCTCCAACATGGACTGACATTCTGGCCTACTTTCAGCCGATGCGACTTGTCTGTCGCTGAACAGTCGCTTTTTATGTATTCAGCACCTATGTATAATGTTGTAAAAATGCTCTAGAAGCTAAAGTCGCAGAAATGTCACACATATTTGGCCTGCAACTTTCTGTGCGACAAATTCAGACAGGAAAAATCAGTATAAATCCTTAGAAAATTATCCCCCAGTGTCTCCATCTGCTGGCGGTATTGAATAAGCATTGCTGCACTGATGGGGTATGCATTAGACGAAAAAAAAGAAGAAAAAGAAGAATAATACGCCCAGAAAAGAGGCGAAAAGGAGAAAAACGTAAAAAAACGTGAAAAAAAAGTAAGAGGAAGAGAAGGGAAAAAAAGGTGGAAATGGGTTTAAAAGTGATTTCGGCGGAGAAATATATATATATATATATATATATATATATATATATATATATATATATACGCGCACACACACACATATATATAAACGTATTCTCCGTTGAGATATTGCAGCCGCTGCTGTGTCCAGGCCCAGGAGCCTTAGCACTGTGCTGTGATGTCACTCAATACCACTGACATCACTAGGTGTAAACAACATCTCTCCTTTGCTGTGTATGTGACTATGGAGCTGTTTGGTGATGTCGTCTATTATGGCCTTCATAGAAGCAACAGGAGATTGTTGCATCCATCTAGAACCCTCAGAACTACAGTGCTATGATGTCACTCACTTCCACAGGCCTTGCAGAGTGTAAACAACAACAACCCAGCTTTGTTGTGTATGTAACCATAGGGATTTGTGATGTCACCTAGAACCTTCACAGCAGCGACAGCTTTATGAGGAGCATCAGCACTGCTCTGCCTGAGCAGAACCATCACCGCCATAGGTTGTCAAATAACCCGGGTTTAACCCACACAGGTAAGTCCAATGGGGTGCAGGCATGTCCTCTATGCTTACAGCTTCCCGTGGGTGTTGGTTTGATACCGTTTGGGGACAGCCAAGGAGGCATCTGCAGGCAACAAAGGTAGGTGTGTGCTTGTGTGTGTGTTTCCTATGCAGATCCTAAGCCCAGTGTCACATGCAAGTAGGAGGAGTAAGAAGGGTTCCTGGCAAATCCGGGTTATGGATTGCATTTAAAAAGGCCCCGTGGGAGTGCAATGGGCCCCTGTCTTGCTGCTTAGCAATAATGGTATGGGTTTAGGTTCTGCTGTGTGTACTGGTGGTTGACTGCCCCCCAGCCCAGAGTGTGCATGGAAAATTGTCTGGCAGCCTCCCTGACAGCAAGCAGTGATAGTGCCCATGAAGGGCACCTTGTTGGGCCCGCCCCTTTCACGGTTATCGCTTCTCGGCCTTTTGGCTAAGATCAAGTGTAGTATCTGTTCTTATCAGTTTAATATCTGATACGTCCCCTATCTGGGGACCATATATTAAATGGATTTTTGAGAACGGGGGCCGATTTCGAAGCTTGCTTCCGTCGCCCTATGCATTGACCCGATATGGCAGTATCTTCGGGTACAGTGCACCACCCCCTTACAGGGTTAAAAAGAAAGATTCCTACTTTCATTGCTACCTGCTTGCTGGCTAGCCAGCTAGCCAGCCCTGTGGGCCTTGCTGCTGCTGCAGCCAAAAAACAAAAGGTGGTGCTGCTGCTGCTTCTGCTGCTTCTGCTTCTGCTTGTGTCTGGCCGCTGTTGGAGCGTCCAGGCACAGGACTTCTGCTGCTGCTGACTAAATGGCCTCCTTAATTGGATCATTTGAGTAGCCAGCACACCTGTGCAGGTAGGGCATGACATGATAGGCAGCTGCCTTGATAGCGGGTGGGTGCTGAATGTTCCTAATTGACAAAATAAGATTAATGCTTATGAAGAAATATAAAATCTCATCCCTTCCCCAATATCGCGCCACACCCCTACCCCTTAATTCCCTGGTTGAACTTGATGGACATATGTCTTTTTTCGACCGTACTAACTATGTAACTATGTAACATAACATGGGGGGGGGGGGTCTCCTGGCTGTTCACACAGGTGTGTCATTGCTGTACATTGACCATGCATTGCTTCTGTGGTATTGCAAAGGCAAAGACAAATGCTTCCAGCCATCCATTGCACTAATGGATTGGTCATCAGCTGGCTGTCTATGTCCCGCATCAATATAGACCAAAGTACAGAGGGTTAGGCTATGCTATTGTGCACCTACCTGATGCATCAGAAGGTGCGAGGCCCTTGCTAAATTCTGTGCACAGACTTTGAGATCTATACTTTAGACTGTATCTAAACCTGCTCCAACATGGACTGACATTCTGGCCTACTTTCAGCCGATGCGACTTGTCTGTCGCTGAACAGTCGCTTTTTATGTATTCAGCACCTATGTATAATGTTGTAAAAATGCTCTAGAAGCTAAAGTCGCAGAAATGTCACACATATTTGGCCTGCAACTTTCTGTGCGACAAATTCAGACAGGAAAAATCAGTATAAATCCTTAGAAAATTATCCCCCAGTGTCTCCATCTGCTGGCGGTATTGAATAAGCATTGCTGCACTGATGGGGTATGCATTAGACGAAAAAAAAGAAGAAAAAGAAGAATAATACGCCCAGAAAAGAGGCGAAAAGGAGAAAAACGTAAAAAAACGTGAAAAAAAAGTAAGAGGAAGAGAAGGGAAAAAAAGGTGGAAATGGGTTTAAAAGTGATTTCGGCGGAGAAATATATATATATATATATATATATATATATATATATATATACGCGCACACACACACATATATATAAACGTATTCTCCGTTGAGATATTGCAGCCGCTGCTGTGTCCAGGCCCAGGAGCCTTAGCACTGTGCTGTGATGTCACTCAATACCACTGACATCACTAGGTGTAAACAACATCTCTCCTTTGCTGTGTATGTGACTATGGAGCTGTTTGGTGATGTCGTCTATTATGGCCTTCATAGAAGCAACAGGAGATTGTTGCATCCATCTAGAACCCTCAGAACTACAGTGCTATGATGTCACTCACTTCCACAGGCCTTGCAGAGTGTAAACAACAACAACCCAGCTTTGTTGTGTATGTAACCATAGGGATTTGTGATGTCACCTAGAACCTTCACAGCAGCGACAGCTTTATGAGGAGCATCAGCACTGCTCTGCCTGAGCAGAACCATCACCGCCATAGGTTGTCAAATAACCCGGGTTTAACCCACACAGGTAAGTCCAATGGGGTGCAGGCATGTCCTCTATGCTTACAGCTTCCCGTGGGTGTTGGTTTGATACCGTTTGGGGACAGCCAAGGAGGCATCTGCAGGCAACAAAGGTAGGTGTGTGCTTGTGTGTGTGTTTCCTATGCAGATCCTAAGCCCAGTGTCACATGCAAGTAGGAGGAGTAAGAAGGGTTCCTGGCAAATCCGGGTTATGGATTGCATTTAAAAAGGCCCTGTGGGAGTGCAATGGGCCCCTGTCTTGCTGCTTAGCAATAATGGTATGGGTTTAGGTTCTGCTGTGTGTACTGGTGGTTGACTGCCCCCCAGCCCAGAGTGTGCATGGAAAATTGTCTGGCAGCCTCCCTGACAGCAAGCAGTGATAGTGCCCATGAAGGGCACCTTGTTGGGCCCGCCCCTTTCACGGTTATCGCTTCTCGGCCTTTTGGCTAAGATCAAGTGTAGTATCTGTTCTTATCAGTTTAATATCTGATACGTCCCCTATCTGGGGACCATATATTAAATGGATTTTTGAGAACGGGGGCCGATTTCGAAGCTTGCTTCCGTCGCCCTATGCATTGACCCGATATGGCAGTATCTTCGGGTACAGTGCACCACCCCCTTACAGGGTTAAAAAGAAAGATTCCTACTTTCATTGCTACCTGCTTGCTGGCTAGCCAGCTAGCCAGCCCTGTGGGCCTTGCTGCTGCTGCAGCCAAAAAACAAAAGGTGGTGCTGCTGCTGCTTCTGCTGCTTCTGCTTCTGCTTGTGTCTGGCCGCTGTTGGAGCGTCCAGGCACAGGACTTCTGCTGCTGCTGACTAAATGGCCTCCTTAATTGGATCATTTGAGTAGCCAGCACACCTGTGCAGGTAGGGCATGACATGATAGGCAGCTGCCTTGATAGCGGGTGGGTGCTGAATGTTCCTAATTGACAAAATAAGATTAATGCTTATGAAGAAATATAAAATCTCATCCCTTCCCCAATATCGCGCCACACCCCTACCCCTTAATTCCCTGGTTGAACTTGATGGACATATGTCTTTTTTCGACCGTACTAACTATGTAACTATGTAACATAACATGGGGGGGGGGGGGGGGGGTCTCCTGGCTGTTCACACAGGTGTGTCATTGCTGTACATTGACCATGCATTGCTTCTGTGGTATTGCAAAGGCAAAGACAAATGCTTCCAGCCATCCATTGCACTAATGGATTGGTCATCAGCTGGCTGTCTATGTCCCGCATCAATATAGACCAAAGTACAGAGGGTTAGGCTATGCTATTGTGCACCTACCTGATGCATCAGAAGGTGCGAGGCCCTTGCTAAATTCTGTGCACAGACTTTGAGATCTATACTTTAGACTGTATCTAAACCTGCTCCAACATGGACTGACATTCTGGCCTACTTTCAGCCGATGCGACTTGTCTGTCGCTGAATAGTCGCTTTTTATGTATTCAGCACCTATGTATAATGTTGTAAAAATGCTCTAGAAGCTAAAGTCGCAGAAATGTCACACATATTTGGCCTGCAACTTTCTGTGCGACAAATTCAGACAGGAAAAATCAGTATAAATCCTTAGAAAATTATCCCCCAGTGTCTCCATCTGCTGGCGGTATTGAATAAGCATTGCTGCACTGATGGGGTATGCATTAGACGAAAAAAAAGAAGAAAAAGAAGAATAATACGCCCAGAAAAGAGGCGAAAAGGAGAAAAACGTAAAAAAACGTGAAAAAAAAGTAAGAGGAAGAGAAGGGAAAAAAAGGTGGAAATGGGTTTAAAAGTGATTTCGGCGGAGAAATATATATATATATATATATATATATATATATATATATATATATATATACGCGCACACACACACATATATATAAACGTATTCTCCGTTGAGATATTGCAGCCGCTGCTGTGTCCAGGCCCAGGAGCCTTAGCACTGTGCTGTGATGTCACTCAATACCACTGACATCACTAGGTGTAAACAACATCTCTCCTTTGCTGTGTATGTGACTATGGAGCTGTTTGGTGATGTCGTCTATTATGGCCTTCATAGAAGCAACAGGAGATTGTTGCATCCATCTAGAACCCTCAGAACTACAGTGCTATGATGTCACTCACTTCCACAGGCCTTGCAGAGTGTAAACAACAACAACCCAGCTTTGTTGTGTATGTAACCATAGGGATTTGTGATGTCACCTAGAACCTTCACAGCAGCGACAGCTTTATGAGGAGCATCAGCACTGCTCTGCCTGAGCAGAACCATCACCGCCATAGGTTGTCAAATAACCCGGGTTTAACCCACACAGGTAAGTCCAATGGGGTGCAGGCATGTCCTCTATGCTTACAGCTTCCCGTGGGTGTTGGTTTGATACCGTTTGGGGACAGCCAAGGAGGCATCTGCAGGCAACAAAGGTAGGTGTGTGCTTGCGTGTGTGTTTCCTATGCAGATCCTAAGCCCAGTGTCACATGCAAGTAGGAGGAGTAAGAAGGGTTCCTGGCAAATCCGGGTTATGGATTGCATTTAAAAAGGCCCCGTGGGAGTGCAATGGGCCCCTGTCTTGCTGCTTAGCAATAATGGTATGGGTTTAGGTTCTGCTGTGTGTACTGGTGGTTGACTGCCCCCCAGCCCAGAGTGTGCATGGAAAATTGTCTGGCAGCCTCCCTGACAGCAAGCAGTGATAGTGCCCATGAAGGGCACCTTGTTGGGCCCGCCCCTTTCACGGTTATCGCTTCTCGGCCTTTTGGCTAAGATCAAGTGTAGTATCTGTTCTTATCAGTTTAATATCTGATACGTCCCCTATCTGGGGACCATATATTAAATGGATTTTTGAGAACGGGGGCCGATTTCGAAGCTTGCTTCCGTCGCCCTATGCATTGACCCGATATGGCAGTATCTTCGGGTACAGTGCACCACCCCCTTACAGGGTTAAAAAGAAAGATTCCTACTTTCATTGCTACCTGCTTGCTGGCTAGCCAGCTAGCCAGCCCTGTGGGCCTTGCTGCTGCTGCAGCCAAAAAACAAAAGGTGGTGCTGCTGCTGCTTCTGCTGCTTCTGCTTCTGCTTGTGTCTGGCCGCTGTTGGAGCGTCCAGGCACAGGACTTCTGCTGCTGCTGACTAAATGGCCTCCTTAATTGGATCATTTGAGTAGCCAGCACACCTGTGCAGGTAGGGCATGACATGATAGGCAGCTGCCTTGATAGCGGGTGGGTGCTGAATGTTCCTAATTGACAAAATAAGATTAATGCTTATGAAGAAATATAAAATCTCATCCCTTCCCCAATATCGCGCCACACCCCTACCCCTTAATTCCCTGGTTGAACTTGATGGACATATGTCTTTTTTCGACCGTACTAACTATGTAACTATGTAACATAACATGGGGGGGGGGGGGTCTCCTGGCTGTTCACACAGGTGTGTCATTGCTGTACATTGACCATGCATTGCTTCTGTGGTATTGCAAAGGCAAAGACAAATGCTTCCAGCCATCCATTGCACTAATGGATTGGTCATCAGCTGGCTGTCTATGTCCCGCATCAATATAGACCAAAGTACAGAGGGTTAGGCTATGCTATTGTGCACCTACCTGATGCATCAGAAGGTGCGAGGCCCTTGCTAAATTCTGTGCACAGACTTTGAGATCTATACTTTAGACTGTATCTAAACCTGCTCCAACATGGACTGACATTCTGGCCTACTTTCAGCCGATGCGACTTGTCTGTCGCTGAATAGTCGCTTTTTATGTATTCAGCACCTATGTATAATGTTGTAAAAATGCTCTAGAAGCTAAAGTCGCAGAAATGTCACACATATTTGGCCTGCAACTTTCTGTGCGACAAATTCAGACAGGAAAAATCAGTATAAATCCTTAGAAAATTATCCCCCAGTGTCTCCATCTGCTGGCGGTATTGAATAAGCATTGCTGCACTGATGGGGTATGCATTAGACGAAAAAAAAGAAGAAAAAGAAGAATAATACGCCCAGAAAAGAGGCGAAAAGGAGAAAAACGTAAAAAAACGTGAAAAAAAAGTAAGAGGAAGAGAAGGGAAAAAAAGGTGGAAATGGGTTTAAAAGTGATTTCGGCGGAGAAATATATATATATATATATATATATATATATATATATATATATATACGCGCACACACACACATATATATAAACGTATTCTCCGTTGAGATATTGCAGCCGCTGCTGTGTCCAGGCCCAGGAGCCTTAGCACTGTGCTGTGATGTCACTCAATACCACTGACATCACTAGGTGTAAACAACATCTCTCCTTTGCTGTGTATGTGACTATGGAGCTGTTTGGTGATGTCGTCTATTATGGCCTTCATAGAAGCAACAGGAGATTGTTGCATCCATCTAGAACCCTCAGAACTACAGTGCTATGATGTCACTCACTTCCACAGGCCTTGCAGAGTGTAAACAACAACAACCCAGCTTTGTTGTGTATGTAACCATAGGGATTTGTGATGTCACCTAGAACCTTCACAGCAGCGACAGCTTTATGAGGAGCATCAGCACTGCTCTGCCTGAGCAGAACCATCACCGCCATAGGTTGTCAAATAACCCGGGTTTAACCCACACAGGTAAGTCCAATGGGGTGCAGGCATGTCCTCTATGCTTACAGCTTCCCGTGGGTGTTGGTTTGATACCGTTTGGGGACAGCCAAGGAGGCATCTGCAGGCAACAAAGGTAGGTGTGTGCTTGTGTGTGTGTTTCCTATGCAGATCCTAAGCCCAGTGTCACATGCAAGTAGGAGGAGTAAGAAGGGTTCCTGGCAAATCCGGGTTATGGATTGCATTTAAAAAGGCCCCGTGGGAGTGCAATGGGCCCCTGTCTTGCTGCTTAGCAATAATGGTATGGGTTTAGGTTCTGCTGTGTGTACTGGTGGTTGACTGCCCCCCAGCCCAGAGTGTGCATGGAAAATTGTCTGGCAGCCTCCCTGACAGCAAGCAGTGATAGTGCCCATGAAGGGCACCTTGTTGGGCCCGCCCCTTTCACGGTTATCGCTTCTCGGCCTTTTGGCTAAGATCAAGTGTAGTATCTGTTCTTATCAGTTTAATATCTGATACGTCCCCTATCTGGGGACCATATATTAAATGGATTTTTGAGAACGGGGGCCGATTTCGAAGCTTGCTTCCGTCGCCCTATGCATTGACCCGATATGGCAGTATCTTCGGGTACAGTGCACCACCCCCTTACAGGGTTAAAAAGAAAGATTCCTACTTTCATTGCTACCTGCTTGCTGGCTAGCCAGCTAGCCAGCCCTGTGGGCCTTGCTGCTGCTGCAGCCAAAAAACAAAAGGTGGTGCTGCTGCTGCTTCTGCTGCTTCTGCTTCTGCTTGTGTCTGGCCGCTGTTGGAGCGTCCAGGCACAGGACTTCTGCTGCTGCTGACTAAATGGCCTCCTTAATTGGATCATTTGAGTAGCCAGCACACCTGTGCAGGTAGGGCATGACATGATAGGCAGCTGCCTTGATAGCGGGTGGGTGCTGAATGTTCCTAATTGACAAAATAAGATTAATGCTTATGAAGAAATATAAAATCTCATCCCTTCCCCAATATCGCGCCACACCCCTACCCCTTAATTCCCTGGTTGAACTTGATGGACATATGTCTTTTTTCGACCGTACTAACTATGTAACTATGTAACATAACATGGGGGGGGGGGGGGGGGTCTCCTGGCTGTTCACACAGGTGTGTCATTGCTGTACATTGACCATGCATTGCTTCTGTGGTATTGCAAAGGCAAAGACAAATGCTTCCAGCCATCCATTGCACTAATGGATTGGTCATCAGCTGGCTGTCTATGTCCCGCATCAATATAGACCAAAGTACAGAGGGTTAGGCTATGCTATTGTGCACCTACCTGATGCATCAGAAGGTGCGAGGCCCTTGCTAAATTCTGTGCACAGACTTTGAGATCTATACTTTAGACTGTATCTAAACCTGCTCCAACATGGACTGACATTCTGGCCTACTTTCAGCCGATGCGACTTGTCTGTCGCTGAACAGTCGCTTTTTATGTATTCAGCACCTATGTATAATGTTGTAAAAATGCTCTAGAAGCTAAAGTCGCAGAAATGTCACACATATTTGGCCTGCAACTTTCTGTGCGACAAATTCAGACAGGAAAAATCAGTATAAATCCTTAGAAAATTATCCCCCAGTGTCTCCATCTGCTGGCAGCATTGAATAAGCATTGCTGCACTGATGGGGTATGCATTAGACGAAAAAAAAGAAGAAAAAGAAGAATAATACGCCCAGAAAAGAGGCGAAAAGGAGAAAAACGTAAAGAAAACGTGAAAAAAAAGTAAGAGGAAGAGAAGGGAAAAAAAGGTGGAAATGGGTTTAAAAGTGATTTCGGCGGAGAAATATATATATATATATATATATATATATATATATATATATATATATATATACGCGCACACACACACATATATATAAACGTATTCTCCGTTGAGATATTGCAGCCGCTGCTGTGTCCAGGCCCAGGAGCCTTAGCACTGTGCTGTGATGTCACTCAATACCACTGACATCACTAGGTGTAAACAACATCTCTCCTTTGCTGTGTATGTGACTATGGAGCTGTTTGGTGATGTCGTCTATTATGGCCTTCATAGAAGCAACAGGAGATTGTTGCATCCATCTAGAACCCTCAGAACTACAGTGCTATGATGTCACTCACTTCCACAGGCCTTGCAGAGTGTAAACAACAACAACCCAGCTTTGTTGTGTATGTAACCATAGGGATTTGTGATGTCACCTAGAACCTTCACAGCAGCGACAGCTTTATGAGGAGCATCAGCACTGCTCTGCCTGAGCAGAACCATCACCGCCATAGGTTGTCAAATAACCCGGGTTTAACCCACACAGGTAAGTCCAATGGGGTGCAGGCATGTCCTCTATGCTTACAGCTTCCCGTGGGTGTTGGTTTGATACCGTTTGGGGACAGCCAAGGAGGCATCTGCAGGCAACAAAGGTAGGTGTGTGCTTGTGTGTGTGTTTCCTATGCAGATCCTAAGCCCAGTGTCACATGCAAGTAGGAGGAGTAAGAAGGGTTCCTGGCAAATCCGGGTTATGGATTGCATTTAAAAAGGCCCCGTGGGAGTGCAATGGGCCCCTGTCTTGCTGCTTAGCAATAATGGTATGGGTTTAGGTTCTGCTGTGTGTACTGGTGGTTGACTGCCCCCCAGCCCAGAGTGTGCATGGAAAATTGTCTGGCAGCCTCCCTGACAGCAAGCAGTGATAGTGCCCATGAAGGGCACCTTGTTGGGCCCGCCCCTTTCACGGTTATCGCTTCTCGGCCTTTTGGCTAAGATCAAGTGTAGTATCTGTTCTTATCAGTTTAATATCTGATACGTCCCCTATCTGGGGACCATATATTAAATGGATTTTTGAGAACGGGGGCCGATTTCGAAGCTTGCTTCCGTCGCCCTATGCATTGACCCGATATGGCAGTATCTTCGGGTACAGTGCACCACCCCCTTACAGGGTTAAAAAGAAAGATTCCTACTTTCATTGCTACCTGCTTGCTGGCTAGCCAGCTAGCCAGCCCTGTGGGCCTTGCTGCTGCTGCAGCCAAAAAACAAAAGGTGGTGCTGCTGCTGCTTCTGCTGCTTCTGCTTCTGCTTGTGTCTGGCCGCTGTTGGAGCGTCCAGGCACAGGACTTCTGCTGCTGCTGACTAAATGGCCTCCTTAATTGGATCATTTGAGTAGCCAGCACACCTGTGCAGGTAGGGCATGACATGATAGGCAGCTGCCTTGATAGCGGGTGGGTGCTGAATGTTCCTAATTGACAAAATAAGATTAATGCTTATGAAGAAATATAAAATCTCATCCCTTCCCCAATATCGCGCCACACCCCTACCCCTTAATTCCCTGGTTGAACTTGATGGACATATGTCTTTTTTCGACCGTACTAACTATGTAACTATGTAACATAACATGGGGGGGGGGGGTCTCCTGGCTGTTCACACAGGTGTGTCATTGCTGTACATTGACCATGCATTGCTTCTGTGGTATTGCAAAGGCAAAGACAAATGCTTCCAGCCATCCATTGCACTAATGGATTGGTCATCAGCTGGCTGTCTATGTCCCGCATCAATATAGACCAAAGTACAGAGGGTTAGGCTATGCTATTGTGCACCTACCTGATGCATCAGAAGGTGCGAGGCCCTTGCTAAATTCTGTGCACAGACTTTGAGATCTATACTTTAGACTGTATCTAAACCTGCTCCAACATGGACTGACATTCTGGCCTACTTTCAGCCGATGCGACTTGTCTGTCGCTGAACAGTCGCTTTTTATGTATTCAGCACCTATGTATAATGTTGTAAAAATGCTCTAGAAGCTAAAGTCGCAGAAATGTCACACATATTTGGCCTGCAACTTTCTGTGCGACAAATTCAGACAGGAAAAATCAGTATAAATCCTTAGAAAATTATCCCCCAGTGTCTCCATCTGCTGGCAGCATTGAATAAGCATTGCTGCACTGATGGGGTATGCATTAGACGAAAAAAAAGAAGAAAAAGAAGAATAATACGCCCAGAAAAGAGGCGAAAAGGAGAAAAACGTAAAGAAAACGTGAAAAAAAAGTAAGAGGAAGAGAAGGGAAAAAAAGGTGGAAATGGGTTTAAAAGTGATTTCGGCGGAGAAATATATATATATATATATATATATATATATATATATATATATATATATATACGCGCACACACACACATATATATAAACGTATTCTCCGTTGAGATATTGCAGCCGCTGCTGTGTCCAGGCCCAGGAGCCTTAGCACTGTGCTGTGATGTCACTCAATACCACTGACATCACTAGGTGTAAACAACATCTCTCCTTTGCTGTGTATGTGACTATGGAGCTGTTTGGTGATGTCGTCTATTATGGCCTTCATAGAAGCAACAGGAGATTGTTGCATCCATCTAGAACCCTCAGAACTACAGTGCTATGATGTCACTCACTTCCACAGGCCTTGCAGAGTGTAAACAACAACAACCCAGCTTTGTTGTGTATGTAACCATAGGGATTTGTGATGTCACCTAGAACCTTCACAGCAGCGACAGCTTTATGAGGAGCATCAGCACTGCTCTGCCTGAGCAGAACCATCACCGCCATAGGTTGTCAAATAACCCGGGTTTAACCCACACAGGTAAGTCCAATGGGGTGCAGGCATGTCCTCTATGCTTACAGCTTCCCGTGGGTGTTGGTTTGATACCGTTTGGGGACAGCCAAGGAGGCATCTGCAGGCAACAAAGGTAGGTGTGTGCTTGTGTGTGTGTTTCCTATGCAGATCCTAAGCCCAGTGTCACATGCAAGTAGGAGGAGTAAGAAGGGTTCCTGGCAAATCCGGGTTATGGATTGCATTTAAAAAGGCCCCGTGGGAGTGCAATGGGCCCCTGTCTTGCTGCTTAGCAATAATGGTATGGGTTTAGGTTCTGCTGTGTGTACTGGTGGTTGACTGCCCCCCAGCCCAGAGTGTGCATGGAAAATTGTCTGGCAGCCTCCCTGACAGCAAGCAGTGATAGTGCCCATGAAGGGCACCTTGTTGGGCCCGCCCCTTTCACGGTTATCGCTTCTCGGCCTTTTGGCTAAGATCAAGTGTAGTATCTGTTCTTATCAGTTTAATATCTGATACGTCCCCTATCTGGGGACCATATATTAAATGGATTTTTGAGAACGGGGGCCGATTTCGAAGCTTGCTTCCGTCGCCCTATGCATTGACCCGATATGGCAGTATCTTCGGGTACAGTGCACCACCCCCTTACAGGGTTAAAAAGAAAGATTCCTACTTTCATTGCTACCTGCTTGCTGGCTAGCCAGCTAGCCAGCCCTGTGGGCCTTGCTGCTGCTGCAGCCAAAAAACAAAAGGTGGTGCTGCTGCTGCTTCTGCTGCTTCTGCTTCTGCTTGTGTCTGGCCGCTGTTGGAGCGTCCAGGCACAGGACTTCTGCTGCTGCTGACTAAATGGCCTCCTTAATTGGATCATTTGAGTAGCCAGCACACCTGTGCAGGTAGGGCATGACATGATAGGCAGCTGCCTTGATAGCGGGTGGGTGCTGAATGTTCCTAATTGACAAAATAAGATTAATGCTTATGAAGAAATATAAAATCTCATCCCTTCCCCAATATCGCGCCACACCCCTACCCCTTAATTCCCTGGTTGAACTTGATGGACATATGTCTTTTTTCGACCGTACTAACTATGTAACTATGTAACATAACATGGGGGGGGGGGGTCTCCTGGCTGTTCACACAGGTGTGTCATTGCTGTACATTGACCATGCATTGCTTCTGTGGTATTGCAAAGGCAAAGACAAATGCTTCCAGCCATCCATTGCACTAATGGATTGGTCATCAGCTGGCTGTCTATGTCCCGCATCAATATAGACCAAAGTACAGAGGGTTAGGCTATGCTATTGTGCACCTACCTGATGCATCAGAAGGTGCGAGGCCCTTGCTAAATTCTGTGCACAGACTTTGAGATCTATACTTTAGACTGTATCTAAACCTGCTCCAACATGGACTGACATTCTGGCCTACTTTCAGCCGATGCGACTTGTCTGTCGCTGAACAGTCGCTTTTTATGTATTCAGCACCTATGTATAATGTTGTAAAAATGCTCTAGAAGCTAAAGTCGCAGAAATGTCACACATATTTGGCCTGCAACTTTCTGTGCGACAAATTCAGACAGGAAAAATCAGTATAAATCCTTAGAAAATTATCCCCCAGTGTCTCCATCTGCTGGCGGTATTGAATAAGCATTGCTGCACTGATGGGGTATGCATTAGACGAAAAAAAAGAAGAAAAAGAAGAATAATACGCCCAGAAAAGAGGCGAAAAGGAGAAAAACGTAAAAAAACGTGAAAAAAAAGTAAGAGGAAGAGAAGGGAAAAAAAGGTGGAAATGGGTTTAAAAGTGATTTCGGCGGAGAAATATATATATATATATATATATATATATATATATATATATATATATACGCGCACACACACACATATATATAAACGTATTCTCCGTTGAGATTTTGCAGCCGCTGCTGTGTCCAGGCCCAGGAGCCTTAGCACTGTGCTGTGATGTCACTCAATACCACTGACATCACTAGGTGTAAACAACATCTCTCCTTTGCTGTGTATGTGACTATGGAGCTGTTTGGTGATGTCGTCTATTATGGCCTTCATAGAAGCAACAGGAGATTGTTGCATCCATCTAGAACCCTCAGAACTACAGTGCTATGATGTCACTCACTTCCACAGGCCTTGCAGAGTGTAAACAACAACAACCCAGCTTTGTTGTGTATGTAACCATAGGGATTTGTGATGTCACCTAGAACCTTCACAGCAGCGACAGCTTTATGAGGAGCATCAGCACTGCTCTGCCTGAGCAGAACCATCACCGCCATAGGTTGTCAAATAACCCGGGTTTAACCCACACAGGTAAGTCCAATGGGGTGCAGGCATGTCCTCTATGCTTACAGCTTCCCGTGGGTGTTGGTTTGATACCGTTTGGGGACAGCCAAGGAGGCATCTGCAGGCAACAAAGGTAGGTGTGTGCTTGTGTGTGTGTTTCCTATGCAGATCCTAAGCCCAGTGTCACATGCAAGTAGGAGGAGTAAGAAGGGTTCCTGGCAAATCCGGGTTATGGATTGCATTTAAAAAGGCCCCGTGGGAGTGCAATGGGCCCCTGTCTTGCTGCTTAGCAATAATGGTATGGGTTTAGGTTCTGCTGTGTGTACTGGTGGTTGACTGCCCCCCAGCCCAGAGTGTGCATGGAAAATTGTCTGGCAGCCTCCCTGACAGCAAGCAGTGATAGTGCCCATGAAGGGCACCTTGTTGGGCCCGCCCCTTTCACGGTTATCGCTTCTCGGCCTTTTGGCTAAGATCAAGTGTAGTATCTGTTCTTATCAGTTTAATATCTGATACGTCCCCTATCTGGGGACCATATATTAAATGGATTTTTGAGAACGGGGGCCGATTTCGAAGCTTGCTTCCGTCGCCCTATGCATTGACCCGATATGGCAGTATCTTCGGGTACAGTGCACCACCCCCTTACAGGGTTAAAAAGAAAGATTCCTACTTTCATTGCTACCTGCTTGCTGGCTAGCCAGCTAGCCAGCCCTGTGGGCCTTGCTGCTGCTGCAGCCAAAAAACAAAAGGTGGTGCTTCTGCTGCTTCTGCTTCTGCTTGTGTCTGGCCGCTGTTGGAGCGTCCAGGCACAGGACTTCTGCTGCTGCTGACTAAATGGCCTCCTTAATTGGATCATTTGAGTAGCCAGCACACCTGTGCAGGTAGGGCATGACATGATAGGCAGCTGCCTTGATAGCGGGTGGGTGCTGAATGTTCCTAATTGACAAAATAAGATTAATGCTTATGAAGAAATATAAAATCTCATCCCTTCCCCAATTTCGCGCCACACCCCTACCCCTTAATTCCCTGGTTGAACTTGATGGACATATGTCTTTTTTCGACCGTACTAACTATGTAACTATGTAACATAACATGGGGGGGGGGGGGTCTCCTGGCTGTTCACACAGGTGTGTCATTGCTGTACATTGACCATGCATTGCTTCTGTGGTATTGCAAAGGCAAAGACAAATGCTTCCAGCCATCCATTGCACTAATGGATTGGTCATCAGCTGGCTGTCTATGTCCCGCATCAATATAGACCAAAGTACAGAGGGTTAGGCTATGCTATTGTGCACCTACCTGATGCATCAGAAGGTGCGAGGCCCTTGCTAAATTCTGTGCACAGACTTTGAGATCTATACTTTAGACTGTATCTAAACCTGCTCCAACATGGACTGACATTCTGGCCTACTTTCAGCCGATGCGACTTGTCTGTCGCTGAACAGTCGCTTTTTATGTATTCAGCACCTATGTATAATGTTGTAAAAATGCTCTAGAAGCTAAAGTCGCAGAAATGTCACACATATTTGGCCTGCAACTTTCTGTGCGACAAATTCAGACAGGAAAAATCAGTATAAATCCTTAGAAAATTATCCCCCAGTGTCTCCATCTGCTGGCGGTATTGAATAAGCATTGCTGCACTGATGGGGTATGCATTAGACGAAAAAAAAGAAGAAAAAGAAGAATAATACGCCCAGAAAAGAGGCGAAAAGGAGAAAAACGTAAAAAAACGTGAAAAAAAAGTAAGAGGAAGAGAAGGGAAAAAAAGGTGGAAATGGGTTTAAAAGTGATTTCGGCGGAGAAATATATATATATATATATATATATATATATATATATATACACGCACACACACACATATATATAAACGTATTCTCCGTTGAGATATTGCAGCCGCTGCTGTGTCCAGGCCCAGGAGCCTTAGCACTGTGCTGTGATGTCACTCAATACCACTGACATCACTAGGTGTAAACAACATCTCTCCTTTGCTGTGTATGTGACTATGGAGCTGTTTGGTGATGTCGTCTATTATGGCCTTCATAGAAGCAACAGGAGATTGTTGCATCCATCTAGAACCCTCAGAACTACAGTGCTATGATGTCACTCACTTCCACAGGCCTTGCAGAGTGTAAACAACAACAACCCAGCTTTGTTGTGTATGTAACCATAGGGATTTGTGATGTCACCTAGAACCTTCACAGCAGCGACAGCTTTATGAGGAGCATCAGCACTGCTCTGCCTGAGCAGAACCATCACCGCCATAGGTTGTCAAATAACCCGGGTTTAACCCACACAGGTAAGTCCAATGGGGTGCAGGCATGTCCTCTATGCTTACAGCTTCCCGTGGGTGTTGGTTTGATACCGTTTGGGGACAGCCAAGGAGGCATCTGCAGGCAACAAAGGTAGGTGTGTGCTTGTGTGTGTGTTTCCTATGCAGATCCTAAGCCCAGTGTCACATGCAAGTAGGAGGAGTAAGAAGGGTTCCTGGCAAATCCGGGTTATGGATTGCATTTAAAAAGGCCCCGTGGGAGTGCAATGGGCCCCTGTCTTGCTGCTTAGCAATAATGGTATGGGTTTAGGTTCTGCTGTGTGTACTGGTGGTTGACTGCCCCCCAGCCCAGAGTGTGCATGGAAAATTGTCTGGCAGCCTCCCTGACAGCAAGCAGTGATAGTGCCCATGAAGG